>NC_084739.1:5876129-5898629 GCF_033978785.1 Entelurus aequoreus | reverse complement strand
CGGGTTTACATTGAATTCGTTAACATCACGGAACCTCAACAAAGACTTGCGACAGTAAGACCAAAATTTGGTAAAAGAAATAAGTCTTAAACCGGGGGTCGGCAAAAAAATGGGGGAAAAAATATATTTTTTGTTTTAATATGGTTTCTGTAGGACAGGGGTCACCAACCTTTTTGAAACCAAGAGCTACTTCTTGGGTAGTGATTAATGCGAAGGGCTACCAGTTTGATACACACTTAAATAAATTGCCAGAAATAGCCAATTTGCTCAATTTACCTTTAACTCTATGTTATTATTAATAATTAATGATATTTACACTTATTTGAACGGTTTAAAAGAGGAGAAAACACGAAAAAAATGACAATTAATTTAGAAACATAGTTCATCTTCAATTTCAACTCTTTAAAATTCAAAATTCAACCGAAAAAAAGAAGATAAAAACTAGCTAATTCGAATCTTTTTTTGAAAAAATTAAAAAAAGAATTTATGGAAGATCATTAGTAATTTTTCCAGATTAAGATTAATTTTAGAATTTTGATGACATGTTTTAAAAAGGTTAAAATCAAATATATACTTTGTTAGAATATATAACAAATTGGACCAAGCTATATTTCTAACAAAGACAAATCATTATTTCTTCTAGATTTTACAGAACAAAAATTTTAAAAGAAATTCAAAAGACTTTGAAATAAGATTTAAATTTGATTCTACGGATTTTCTAGATTTGCCAGAATATTTTTTTAGAATTTTAATCATAATAAGTTTGAAGAAATATTTCACAAATATTCTTCGTCGAAAAAACAGAAACTAAAATGAAGAATTAAATTAAAATTTATGTATTATTCTTTACAATAAAAACAATAAATTTACCTGAACATTGATTTAAATGGTCAGGAAAGAAGAGGAAGGAATTTAAAAGGTAAAAAGGTATATGTGTTTAAAAATCCTAAACTCATTTTTAAGGTTGTATTTTTTCTCTAAAATTGTCTTTCAGAAAGTTATAAGAAGCAAAGTAAAAAAAATAATGAATTTATTTAAACAAGTGAAGACCAAGTCTTTAAAATATTTTCTTGGATTTTCAAATTCTATTTGAGTTTTGTCTCTCTCAGAAGTAAAAATGTCGGGCAAAGCGAGACCAGCTTGCTAGTAAATAAATACAATTTAAAAAATAGAGGCAGCTCACTGGTAAGTGCTGCTATTTGAGCTATTTTTAGAACAGGCCAGCGGGCTACTCATCTGGTCCTTACGGGCTACCTGGTGCCCGCGGGCACAGCGTTGGTGACCCCTGCTGTAGGAGGATAGACATGAGACAAACCTTCCTAATTGTTAGAAATCCCACTCTTTGTATTAAACACGCTTCACTGATGAGAGTATTAGGCGAGCGCCATTTTGTCCCACTAATTCCGTCGGTCCTTGAACTCACCGTGGTTTTCTTTACATGCCCAACTTTCTCCGACGCTGCCACCGAAAGTTGTGTTTCACGCCACTCCTTCTTTGTCTCATTTCGTCCACCAAACGTTTTATACTGTGCGTGAATACACAAACGTGAGCTTTGTTGATTGTATTGGCTTGTTGGAGTGCTAATCAGGCACATTTGGTCAGTGCATGACGACAAGCTAATCAATGCTAGCATGTTATTTAGGCTAGCTGCATGTACATATTGCATAATTATGCCTCATTTGTAGGTATATTTGTTACCTCACCCTCTGAGGAGCCTCCGTTTTATTAATGTTGTAAAAATGTGCAAAATAAATATTACTTTTCAACATTTCTGTCAACAAAGATTTGCGTCAGCCTGCGACACATAGTCATTTTGATAGTAGGCTATTAAAGCTGATATAGACACTTACATCGTGTGTTGCCTTCATTATAACACTCACACTGTATAAGGCATTTAAAGTAATTTTGATAGTAGGCTAATATAACTAATATAGACAATACATCATGTGTTGTCTTCATTCTAACACTTACAGTATATAAGGCTTTTAAAGTAATTATGATAGTAGGCTAATATAGCTAATATAGACGCTTACATCATGTGTTGCATTCATTATAACACTTATATAAGACTTTTAAAGTCATTTTGATAGTAGGCTAATATAACTAATATAGACACTTACATCATGTGTTGTCTTCTTTATGACACTTATATAAGGCTTTTAAAATAATTTTGATAGTAGGCTAATATAGCTAATATAGACACTTTCATCATGTGTTGCCGTCATTATAACACTTATATAAGGCTTTTAAAGTTATTTTGATAGTAGGCTAATATAACTAATATAGACACTTACATCATGTGTTGTCTTCATTATGACACTTACATAAGGCTTTTAAAATAATTTTAAATAGTAGGCTAATATAACTAATATAGACACTTACATCATGTGTTGTCTTCTTTATGACACTTATATAAGGCTTTTAAAATAATTTTGATAGTAGGCTAATATAGCTAATATAGACACATACATCATGTGTTGCCTTCATTATAACACTTATATAAGACTTTTAAATTCATTTTGATAGTAGGCTAATATAGACACTTACATCATGTGTTGTCTTCATTATAACACTTATATAAGGCTTTTAAAGTAATTTTAAATAGTAGGCTAATATAACTAATATAGACACTTACATCATGTGTTGCCTTCATTATAACACTTATATAAGATTTTTAAAGTTATTTTGATAGTAGGCTAATATAACTAATATAGACACTTACATCATGTGTTGTCTTCATTATAACACTTATATAAGGCTTTTAAAATAATTTTAAATAGTAGGCTAATATAACTAATATAGACACTTACATCATGTGTTGTCTTCTTTATGACACTTATATAAGACTTTTAAATTCATTTTGATAGTAGGCTAATATAACTAATATAGACACCTACATCATGTGTTGCCTTCATTATAACACTTATATAAGACTTTTAAATTCATTTTGATAGTAGGCTAATATAGACACTTACATCATGTGTTGCCTTCATTATAACACTTATATAAGACTTTTAAATTCATTTTGATAGTAGGCTAATATAACTAATATAGACACTTACATCGTGTGTTGCCTTCATTATAACACTTATATAAGATGTTTAAAGTTATTTTGATAGTAGGCTAATATAGCTAATATAGACACTTACATCATGGCACTCAGCAACAAAGGGTTGGAGTTGGGGGTTAAATCACCAAAATGATTCCCGGGCGCGGCGCCGCTGCTGCCCACTGCTCCCCAAGGGGATGGGATAAATGCAGAGGACAAATTTCGCCACATCTAGTGTGTGTGTGACAATCATTGGTACTTTAATCTTTAATCTTAATGTGTTGTCTTCATTATTTCACTTGTATAAGACTTATCATTTTTTGCAACATTTTTTTGTGGTATTTCTGGTCCAATATGGCTCCTTCAACATTCTGGGTTGCCGACCCCTGACTTAAACGATGAACATTTGTGACATCTAACTATCAAAATGCGTGACGATTGCCTCTTTCCTGGTGTCTATGAGTGTGCAACTCTTATAAAGTATGTCATGTCCATATTTGCAGCTATGTAAAAAAAAAAGAAGATGCATGAAGCATGAAAAACTTGCTAGAGATCCTTAATATTATCCTTTTATATATCATTGTCATTAGTCAAATGTACATGGTGATGATGTATGCATTGGACAGTATGCTTTGTAGTTCCTGGATAGCTTGCACATTACTATCTCTGAATTTATCCTCAAAAAGTGTTTTACCGATGACTGCTTTTGTCGTGTGGTTACGGCGTGGTCGGCATTAAGTGGCTTGTTTGCTATGAGCGATCCAACGACTGCTTTCTCTTAGGTAATACCTACATATGTACATACATAAACTGCCATTGTATTGAAATGATGCAGCTGCAAATAAACAGTGGGCAAAAGTGGTGTTTTTCTTGCAGGCTTCTTTTAGACCGAGGAATACCAATTACGAGCTGTTTGTACAATTTAAGGTAAGTACGTACAATTTAAGGTAAGTACCGGTCCGTGGATCTATTGGTGGCCACACAAGAAAAAAAATACAATCATTTTTTTTTTTTTTTTTTTTTTTTTTTTTTAATTAAATCAACATAAAAAACACAAGATACACTTACAATTAGTGTACCAACCCAAAAAAATTGGTGGGAAAAATGTTCAAGCGTTGACCGGTCCGCAGTTACAAAAAGGTTGGGGACCACATTGTAGTTTAAATATTTACAAAACCCAAAACCAGTGAAGTTGGCATGTTGTGTAAATGGTAAATCAGGGGTGTCCAAACTTTTTCCACTGAGGGCCACACTCTGAAAAATCAAAGCAAGCGGGGGCGGCATGGTGTAGTGGGTAGAGCGCCCGTGTCAGAAACCTGAGGGTTGCAGGTTCGCTCCCCGCCTCTTACCAAAAAAAAAAATTGCTGCCGTTGTGTCCTTGGGCAGGACACTTCACCCTTGCCCCCGGTGCCGCTCACACCGGTGAATGAATGATGAATGAATGATAGGTGGTGGTCGGAGGGGCCGTAGGCGCAAATTGGCAGCCACGCTTCCGTCAGTCTACCCCAGGGCAGCTGTGGCTACGAAAGTAGCTTACCACCACCAGGTGTGAATGAATGATGGGTTTTTAAACATGTAAAGCGACTTTGGGTACTTAGAAAAGCGCTATATAAATCTCAGGTATTATTATTATTATTATTATTTTGATATTTTTTTATTTCAAAAACCAATACAATATATGTATAAAAAATATACATTTAGGCCTCCACTCAGGTTTTGGTTAAAAAAAAAAAAATAAAAAAAAAAGGCATTATTTAGTATTATTATTATTATGATTATTCAAAGTTTAAATATCTAGATCAACATTAGGTCTATCTGTCAATATAACGTTTTTTTTAATATATATATTTAAGTTGTATGCCCTTTTTGTCAAAAAAAACCCAGTTTTTTATGGAAAAAACACAAAATATGAAATATTTTCCCCCAATAAAATTTTAAAGTGGAACATTTCAGATGATATAATAATTGGAGCTCCAAACATAACAACATTGATTTTTTGAGCAATGGCACTTAATTTTAGTAAGACTTTTTATTTTATTTTATCGGGGATCCAAAAGGGTCCTGCTCAGGAAAGTGTTAAAAAATAAATCGTAGTTTTTTTTAAAACTGTTAACACAATAGTCTCGAGATCAACTTCAGATCTATCCGTCAATTATAACTTGTATTGTTGTTTATTATGTTCCTTGTTTGTTCATTTTAGGCCCTTCTTTAAAAAAAAACAAAAAAACATAGTTTTTTATATGGTAAACACAAAATATGCAACATTTTCCCCCAAAAATATCTCAAAGTGGAATATTTAATGTGACCTAATTGGAGCCTTGAATAGGTCAATAATTCATAATAAGATTGTTTTTGATTTATTATTATGTTTTAAAGAAAGAAACAGCCTGCATGACAGCTTAGTGTTATTAGAGTCAACATAGCAACATTTTATTGTCACCTGTTTACTCTTTTATACCACTTTTTATGTTTTTTATTTTTTTTTATCGTCTTTTTAGAATGTGCCGTGGGGCCGTTAAAAAATTACCTGCGGGCCGCAAATGGCCCCCAGGCCGCACTTTGGACATCCCTGTGGTAAATAAAAACAGAATACAATGATTTGAACTTATATTCATCTTATATTCCATTGAATAGACTGCAAAGACAAGATATTCACTGCAAAAACTGAAATCTAAGTAAGATTAAATATCTCAAATAGGGTGATATTTGCTTATTTTCTGTCTGATAAGATAATTATTCTCACTTAGCAGATTTTATGTTAGAGTGTTTTACTTGTTTTAAGGGTTTTGGTCCTAAATGATCTCAGTAAGATATTACAGCTTGTTGCTTTTTTAAAGTAATAATTTCTTACTTTAAGCATGAAAAAAAAAATCATGATGCCGAGCGCATATCATTATGTCAAGATAATGGCACTAGCATTTACTTAATTGAAGAATATTTTTCAACATATTAAACACAAGGGTCTCATTTTTTTTTCTACCAAGAAAAGTGCACTTGTTTTTAGTGAGAATATACTTATTTTAAGGTATTTTTGGGTTCATTGAGGTTAGCTAATTTTACTTGTTTTGGAAAGTCTTGACAAGCCAAATTTTCTTGTTCTATTGGCAGATAATTTTGCTTAATTCAAATAAAAAAACCCTCATTTTTGTATTTTTTTTCTTCTTGTTTTTCATTTTTGTATTGTTTCTTCAATTTTAAAAAGAAATTAACAGGAAAAAAGTTGGCTTTTCATAGTTAGTCGTTTTTTCTATGGCGTTTGTTTGTGTGTTTCGCTACACGTCTTGAAGTCGAGCGTGTTGTATTACTACTTATACAGATATAGCCGAATGAGACACACATTGGTTTCTTTTTACACTTGTACGTTCAAAAGTGACTTGAAACATTGCCAAATAAAAATAATAAAGTCATTATAATGGACACAGCTTGACCCTGGAACGGACTATTTTATTACTGTAAAAATGCACAAATAACCACTTTAAATACCCATGATTATGATAAGATTAAACTATTTGTAAAAACACATAAATTAAATGTATAGCAACAAACTCTTATTGATTTGTTTATTTGTTGACTAAACCTTTTAAAATAATAATTAAATATGAACCATATTTTTTTTTCTTCTTCAATTTAAAAAAGAAATTAACGGGAAAAAAGTTGGCTTTTTATAGTCGTTTTTTCTTTCGTGTTTGTTTGTGTAAAAATGCAGAAATAATCACTTCAAATACCCATAATTATGACAAGATTAAACTATTTGTAAAAATACATGCCTGTATAAAAACAAGCTTCAAAATAGATAAAATAAATCAATCAATCAATCAATCAATGTTTATTTATATAGCCCTAAATCACAAGTGTCTCAAAGGGCTGTACAAGCCACAACGACATCCTCGGTGTCGAGTGGGTCTGACATAATATTGTGAAAGTCCAACACATCAGCGAAAGTCCAGTCCATGGTGGGGCCAGCGGGAACCATCCCGAGCGGAGACGGTTCAGCAGCGTAGAGATGTCCCCATCTGATGGACAGGCTAGCGGTCCACCCCGGAGCAGAGTAGAAAAGAAAAGAAAAGAAACGGCAGATCAACTGGTCTAAAAAGGGAGTCTATTTAAAGGCTAGAGTATACAAATGAGTTTTAAGATGCGACTTAAATGCTTCTACTGAGGTAGCATCTCTAACTTTTACCGGGAGGGCATTCCATAGTATTGGAGCCTGAATAGAAAACGCTCTATAGCCCGCAGACTTTTTTTTGGCTCTGGGAATCACTAATAAGCCGGAGTTCTTTGAACGCAGATTTCTTGCCGGGACATATGGTACAATACAATCGGCGAGATAGGCAGGAGCTTGACCGTGTAGTATTTTATACGTAAGTAGTAAAACCTTAAAGTCGCATCTTAGGTGCACAGGAAGCCAGTGCAAGTGAGCCAGTATAGGCGTAATATGATCAAACTTTCTTGTTTTTGTCAAAAGTCTAGCAGCCGCATTTTGTACCATCTGTAATCTTTTAATGCTAGATATAGGGAGGCCCGAAAATAATACGTTACAGTAATCGAGACGAGATGTAACGAACGCATGGATAATGATCTCAGCATCGCTTGTGGACAAAATGGAACGAATTTTAGCGATATTACGGAGATGAAAGAAGGACGTTTTAGTAACACTCTTAATGTGCGACTCAAACGAGAGAGTTGGGTCGAAGATAATACCCAGATTCTTTACCGAGTCGCCATGTTTAATTGTTTGGTTGTCAAATGTTAAGGTGGTATTATTAAATAGATGTTGGTGTTGAGCAGGACCGATAATCAGCATTTCCGTTTTCTTAGCGTTGAGTTGCAAAAAGTTAGCGGACATCCATTGTTTAATTTCATTAAGACACGCCTCCAGCTGACTACAATCCGGCGTGTTGGTCAGCTTTAGGGGCATGTAGAGTTGAGTGTCATCAGCATAACAGTGAAAGCTAACACCGTATTTGCGTATAATGTCACCTAGCGGCAGCATGTAAATACTAAAGAGTGCAGGGCCAAGAACTGAACCCTGGGGAACTCCGCATGTTACCTTAACATAGTCCGAGGTCACATTGTTATGGGAGACACACTGCATCCTGTCAGTAAGATAAGAGTTAAACCAAGACAAGGCTAAGTCTGACATCCCAATACGCGTTTTGATACGCTCTAATAAAATATTATGATCAACAGTATCGAAAGCGGCGCTAAGATCAAGAAGCAGCAACATAGATGACGCATCAGAATCCATCGTTAGCAATAGATCATTAGTCATTTTTGCGAGGGCTGTCTCCGTAGAGTGATTTGCCCTGAAACCGGATTGAAAAGGTTCACAGAGATTGTTAGTCACTAAGTGTTCATTTAGCTGCTGTGCGACAATTTTTTCGAGAATTTTCGAGATAAACGGTAGGTGGGACACCGGCCGGTAGTTCACCATGAGGTCAGGATCGAGGTTAGGTCTTTTGAGTAGAGGATGAATAACCGCTTTTTTGAATGCTAGAGGAACAGTGCCAGAGGAAAGTGATAAGTTTATAATATTTAACACTGATGGACCTAATAAAACAAAAAGCTCCTTGATAAGTTTCCCAGGAATTGGGTCAAGTAAACATGTTGTTTGTTTTGTCCCATTTACACATTTTAACAATTCCTCCAATGTTATTTCATCAAAGAGAGAGAAACTATTTTGGAGGGCAGTGTCCGTCGTATATACCGTCGTATTTGTGTTAATAGAACCCAGTTGTAGCTGAGATGCATTGTCTTTAATCTCTTTTCTAATGACTTCAATTTTCTTATTAAAGAAATTCATAAAGTCATCTGCTGAGTGGGTGGAGCTACTGGGAGGAGTCCCTTGTTGGGTTAGCGATGCTACTGTACTAAACAAAAATTTAGGATCATTTTTGTTGAGGTGGATGAGATTTGAGTAATATTTAGCTTTAGCTGAGGTAAGCATGCGTTTATAAGTTATTAAACTATCACTCCATGCTTGATGGAAAACCTCAAGTTTAGTCGCACGCCATTTGCGTTCCAGCTTTCTACATGATAATTTCTGGGCTTTAGTTTCTTCTGTAAACCATGGGGTACGCCTTTTAGGGGCCCTTTTTAGCTTTAGCGGTGCTACAATATCAATGGTGTCGCGCAGGGCGTCGTTAAAGCTGTTAGTGAGGTTATCAATAGAGCCCACATAATTTGGGAATGGCGCCATTACTGAAGGCAGTAGGTCAGTAAGAGTCGTCGTTGTGGCAGTATTAATGTTGCGGCTGCTATAGTAGTTATTATTATTATTATTAGTTTGTTGACAATGAGTCAGAACTTCGAATTTTATAAGGTAATGATCGGACATTACTTTAGTGTACGGGAGTATCGTAACTTTAGAGGTGGTGACACCCCTGACAAGCACTAGATCTATCGTATTACCGTTGCGATGCGTGGGTTCATTTATTATTTGTGTAAGACCACAGCTATCAATTATAGTCTGGAGCGCCACGCATGGAGGGTCCGATGGGGTATTCATATGGATGTTAAAGTCTCCCATTATGATTATATTGTCGGCGTGCGTCACTAGATCAGCAACGAACTCTGAAAATTCATTGATAAAGTCCGAATAGGGCCCAGGGGGGCGGTAGATGACAGCCAGGTGGAGAGGCAGCGGTGTGACAAACCTCACAGTAAGCACCTCAAACGAGTTATATTTATTATTTAGGTCCGAGGTAAGGCTAAAGTTTTTGTTGTATATTAGTGCAACACCCCCACCCCTTTTAATGGGGCGGGCAATATGCGTTCCCGCATAGCCAGGAGGAGACGCCTCACCCAGCGCAAAAAATTCGTCTGGTTTGAGCCAGGTCTCGGCTAGACCAACGACATCAAGATTGTTGTCTCTGATGACTTCATTAACTAATAACGTTTTGGAAGACAATGACCTTATGTTTAAAAAGCCCATATTATAGGTAGTGGGCTGTTTTGAGGAGTTTTTGTTGAAAGTATCCGTAGTAGCAATATTAATAATGTTACGTTTATTATGCATAGTGCACTTTAAATAATTTCGACCATATCTAGGAATTTATATGACAGGAATTTTTAGATTGTTTGCCACCTCAGTAAAATGCATGTCCACCTCTGACGCAGAAAAAACATTATGTGAGTTGTATATTATTCTAGAAGAATTGCTATGTGTGCAGGGATTATCCAGCCTGGCGCTGGCTAGTTTTAGCTTAACAGACTCCTTATTAGCGCTTCTTTGTGGATTAGCATTTAGCTTTTTCGTTAGCCCCGCTAACAACAAAGCATTTAGCTTTGTTGTTAGCCCCGCCCGACACCCCCGCTTCTGCTTCCGAGCGCATCGCTTACGTCTCTTTCGCTGACGGTCTCCGCTGGTAGTCGACGCCGCTGCTTCAAAGGCCACTGCTGGATGTAGCTCGCGAAGAATTCCCAAGCTAGCGAGCAGGTCCATCGTACACGCATCTTTCAGCCCAAAATGGCCCGATCTCTCCACATCCAGAATCGTAAGTCGGTCGTAAGTGATCACGGAGTGAACACGCTGTGAGCCAGCCATGAAATTGACTGAATTGAGGGGTATTTTTGCCAAATCGGTCTACACTTCCAGGAGCGCTCGCACGAAGCCGCTGCTCTGAAGCGCAGCCATCTTGGAAAAAATGAAAAAATACTAATAAAATAGAAAAGAAAATACTTTATAGCAATAAACACTAAAAAGAAATTCATGGGAAAAAAGTTGGCTTTTTATAGTTAGTCGTTTTTTCTATAGCGTTTGTTTGTGTGTGCGCTTGAGGAGCATCTTCGCTACACGTCTTAAAGTCGAGAGTGTTGTATTATTACTTATACAGCTATAGCCGAATGAGACACACTTTGGTTTCTTTTTACAGTTGTACGTTCAAAAGTGACTTGAAACATTGCCTTATAAAAATAATAAAGTCATTATAATGGACACAGCTTGACCCTGGAACGGACTATTTTATTACTGTAAAAATGCACAAATAATCACTTTAAATACCCATGATTATGATAAGATTAAACTATTTGTAAAAACACATATAAAAACAAGCTTCAAAAAAGATACATTTAAAAAAAATAAGAATAATAAAATAGAGAAAAAAATTAAATGTAGCAACAAACTGTTATTGATTTAGGAAAAAACAACCCGCAGGCCCTCCGAGAGGCGGGATGAAAGATGGGCCTAACATGACGGACCACACGGTAACGACGATGGCAACGGAAACGGATAACGAGAACATCAGAACTCCAGTTAATGAGGAGAAGATCCTCCGAAAGTGTGCTTGCGGATGGGAAAAGGTGACCACGTACAGGGGACTGCGAATCCACCAGGGGAAAGCAAAGTGTGGTCAGAGAGGCCAACAGCAACCTTGCACCGCGGCAGCGGGTGAGACAAGAGGGACCAGAAGCCAGGTAGAAAACCACAGTGCTAACGGACCCAATGTTGCTGAAAGCACAGATGGCACAGAGGAAGAAAGCCCCTCGGTGGAGGCTGAGCCCCCACGTGAGCACCAAGACCCAATCTCTACCATCTCACACAGAACAGAGCCACAAGCAGAGACCAAGAAACCAGCAAGAAGGAACAAGCTCAAATGGCCAAAGGCAAATGAAGCAGAGGCATGGCGTACTTTGGATACAGACCTGACCAAGATCCTGGAGGAAAGGTTGCATGGAGGCGCCGAAGCTAAGCTTAACCTGTTTGGGGACATTATATACCAGACCTGCAAAGACAGGTTTGGTGAAATTATCTCCAAGCAGAGGACTGCCCCAAGGGAAATGGGGAGGAGGGAAAAGGAGATCGCCGAGCTTGTGCGAAGACGCCGACAACTCCGCAAGAACTGGAGGAAGGCAACCCAGCCAGAGAGAGAAGGTCTGAAAGTCCTGTGGGAGGAGGTCAGGCAAAGGCTATCCAGGCTCCGCAGAGCTGAACGCATCCGCAAGCGTAGCAAACGGAAGCAGAAAGAGCGAGCCAGCTTCTTCAAGGATCCCTTCAAGCACGCCAGACAACTGCTGGAGGAGAAAAAGTCCGGGAAGCTCGAAACCACCAGGGAGCAAATGGAACAGCACGTCAAAAGGCAGTACAGTGATCCGCTAAGAAACGTCCCATTAGGAACACCAGGGTACGTGCCCCGGCCTGCGCCACCGACAGCTGAATTTAACATCATGCCCCCCAAGCTCAGCGAAGTTAGGCAAACCGTGAAGAAGGCAAGGTCCTCATCAGCACCAGGCCCCAATGGAGTTCCCTACAAGCTCTATAAGAACTGCCCCAAGGTACTTGAACTGCTCTGGTATCTAATGAGAACTGCCTGGAAAAAGCAACTCATTCCAGCGGAGTGGCAAAGGGCTGTAGCGGTATTCATCCCGAAGGAAGAAAACTCCAAAAATATCGGCCAATTCAGAAACATCGCCCTGCTGAACGTAGAAGGAAAAATCTTCTTCTCAGTGCTGGCCAGAAGGATGACCACCTACCTGCTAGAGAATTGCTACATCGACACCAACTGCCAGAAAGCAGGAGTTCCAGGTTTCTCAGGATGCGTAGAGCACTCTACGATGATCTGGGACCAGATCCAGAAGGCCAAGCGGGAGAAGACCGACCTGCATGTCATCTGGCTCGATCTCGCCAACGCGTACGGATCGGTCCCACACCAGCTGATCAACTACGCCTTGGAGTTCTTCCACATGCCACCCTGCATCAAGAACCTGGTAGCGCTTTACTTCAGCGATCTGCAGATGTGCTTTGCCCTCCAGGACTTCACCACCGGGTGGCAGCATCTAGAAGTGGGAATTGCAATGGGGTGTGCCATTTCTCCAATCTTGTTCGTGGCAGCCTTTGAGATAATCCTCATCGGAGCAAGGCAAATGGTTGGAGGAATCAAAACACCATCTGGTCAGAGGTTACCCCCATTGAGGAGCTATATGGACGATGTCACCAGCCTCCTTCAGACAGCAGCATGTACATCTCGACTGCTGAAAAGGGTGGATGAGTTGACATCATGGGCCAGAATGAAGATCAAACCCTCCAAATCCCGTAGCCTGTCACTCAGAAGGGGAGTCAGAAACGACAACACCATCTTTGTCGTCGGGGGAGAGAAAATCCCCCTCCTGTCTGAGCAACCCATCAAAAGCCTGGGGAGGCAGTACACTGCAGAGCTGTCCGATAAACAGATGGGGAGGACTGTCATGAAACAACTCACGGACGGCCTGGCAAGGATCGACCAGAGCCAACTCCCTGGAAAGTACAAGGTCTGGTGCTACCAGTTCATACTCTACAGGAGGGTGATGTGGCCTCTGAAAATGAGCGAGATCCCCTCATCTGCCGTGAGTAAGATGGATGGAAAAGCCAACTCATTCATCAGAAAGTGGCTGGGACTACCACGGTGCCTTTCAGAAACGGGCCTCTTTGGGAAGAACGCACTGCAGCTGCCACTGCAGTCTATCAGTCTGGGCTATATGCAGGAGAAGTCCAGGCTGGTCCTCGAACTAAGAGAGTCCACTGACCAGTCAGTAAGGAACGCCAATGCCAAGGTTCCCACTGGCCGAAAGTGGAAAGCCCAAACTGAGGTTGACCGAGCTGTCAGTAGGCTGCATCACCAAGAGCTCATGGGCAGAGTCCAGGCAGGAAGAGCAGGGCTAGGATGGGGAGAAGCGCCTCGGTTCTGGTCTAAGGCCAACCGCAAGGAGAGGAAGGAGATGGTGGTGGCGGAGGTGACGAGGATGGAGGAAGAGCGCTATAAGATCAAGGCCGTGTCGCAGGGCCGACAAGGAAGGTGGACAACCTGGGAGGGAGTGGTCAACCGGAACATCAGCTGGTCCGACCTGTGGAAGATTCCACAGGCAAGGATCAGCTTCCTTATTCGTTCAACCTACGACACGCTTCCCTGTCCTCGTAACCTTCACCAATGGTTCGGGAACGAGGAATGCTGCTCACTCTGCAATGCTCCCAACGCAAGCCTCCAGCACATCTTGTCGGGCTGCAAGACCGCACTCTCTCAGGGGCGCTATAGATGGCGCCACGACCAGGTCCTGAGGAAACTAGCGGAGGTGCTGGAGGGGTGTCGACAGGGCAGCAAAGAATCACCACCAGCAGAGAACCATACCAGCTTTGTCACGGAAGGGGGGGGTCAAAGATACATCAGGCCAAGAGAGACAGCAGCAAGGCCCTTTTCCCCAGACCAGGAGTGGGACATGAGGGTTGACCTCAATAGGCAGCTCCGGTTCCCCACGGAGATCACCACTACATCTCTCCGCCCGGATATTGTAGTGTGGTCCAGCAAGGCAAGAGTGGTGCACCTTATTGAGCTGACCGTACCATCGGAGGAGGGGATCGAGGCCGCCTTTGAGCGCAAGAAGGCCAAGTACTCGGAGCTGGCTGCTGAGTGCCGGGAGGCTGGCTGGAAGACAACCATCTACCCAGTAGAAGTTGGCTGCAGAGGCTACGTGGGGCTGTCAACCACACGCCTTTTGAGGGACGTAGGAGTGACTGGAAGAAAGCTGAGAAAGGCCATAAAAGATCTGGCAGAGGAGGCCGAGAAAGGCAGCTTTTGGCTCTGGCTGAGGAGGAAGGACAGGAGCTGGGGAAAGAACAACTAACCCCGATAACAGCCGCAGGGGGTAACAGCTATCAGCTGCAGGGGGTGACAGGGAGACGTCCCTGTCACTGCTCCGCCACCAGGAGACGTTCCAGGATTAAAGGAGTGAAACGTTGGTGAATGGTGGTTCCTGGCTGATGACCCTGCAGCTGACCCGTGGGCACTGGAGGAGGTGCGACAGGCAGCAATGCCAAGCAGGAAATACTACCTACCTGTTCATTAACTGATTTGTTTACTTGTTGACTAAAACTTTTAAAATAATAATTAAATATGAACCATATGTGGTTTTTTTCCTTCAATTTAAAAAAGAAATTACCGGGAAAAAAGTTGGCTTTTTATAGTCGTTTTTTCTTTTGTGTTTGTTTGTGTAAAAATGCAGAAATAATCACTTCAAATACCCATAATTATGACAAGATTAAACTATTTGTAAAAATACATATAAAAACAAGCTTCAAAATAGATCAAATAAATAAAAAAATACTAATAAAATAGAAAAAAAATACTTTATAGCAATAAACACTAAAAAGAAATTCATGGGAAAAAA
This sequence comes from Entelurus aequoreus, assembly GCF_033978785.1. Taxonomy (NCBI): domain Eukaryota; kingdom Metazoa; phylum Chordata; class Actinopteri; order Syngnathiformes; family Syngnathidae; genus Entelurus; species Entelurus aequoreus. Next base: position 5,883,445 of record NC_084739.1, on the reverse strand, counting down.
GTTGGCTTTTCATAGTTAGTCGTTTTTTCTATAGCGTGTGTTTGTGTGTTTCGCTTGAGGAGCATCTTCACTACACGTCTTAAATTCGAGTGTGTTGTATTACTACTTATACAGCTATAGCCGAATGAGACACACTTTGGTTTCTTTTTACACTTGTACGTTCAAAAGTGACTTGAAACATTGCCTTATAAAATAATAAAGTAATTATAATGGACACAGCTTGACCCTGGAACGGACTATTTTATTACTGTAAAAATGCACAAATAATCACTTTAAATACCCATAATTATGATAAGATTAAACTATTTGTAAAAACACATATAAAAAGAAGCTTCAAATAGATAAATTTAAAAAATATATATATTTATATATATATATATATATATATATATATATATATATATATATATATATTATATATATATATATATATATATATATATATATATATATATATATATATATATATATATTTTTTTTTATTTATTTTTTTTAAAATGTATGGCAACAAACACTTATTGATTTGTTTATTTGTTGACTAAACAATTTTAAAATAATTACTAAATATTATGAACCATTTTTGTTTTTTTTCTTCAATTTTAAAAATAAATTAACGGGAAAAAAGTTGGCTTTTTATAGTCGGTTTTTTTTTCGTGTTTGTTTGTGTAAAAATGCAGAAATAATCACTTCAAATACCCATCATTATGACAAGATTAAACTATTTGTAAAAATACATATAAAAACAAGCTTCAAAATTGATCAAATAAATGAAAAAATACAAATTTTAATATAACAAAAAATACTTCATAGCAATAAACACTAAAAAGAAATTAACGGGAAAAAAGTTGGCTTATTATAGTTAGTCATTTTTTCTATAGGGTTTGTTCGTGTGAAAATGCACAAATAATCACTTTAAATACCCATAATTATGACAAGATTAAACTATTTGTAAAAATACATATAAAAACAAGCTTCAAAATAGATCAAATAAATGAAAAAATACTAATAAAATAGAAAAAAATACTTTATAGCAATAAATACTAAAAAGAAATTAACAGGAAAAAAGTTGGCTTTTTATAGTTAGTCATTTTTTTCTATAGGGATTGTTCCTGTGAAAATGCACAAATAATCACTTTAAATACCCATCATTATGACAAGATTAAACTATTTGTAAAAATACATATAAAAACAAGCTTCAAAATACATCAAATAAATGAAAAAATACTAAAAAAATAGAAAAAAAAAACTTTATAGCAATAAATAGTAAAAAGAAAAGAACGGGAGAAAAGTTGGCTTTTTATAGTTAGTCGTTCTTTCTATAGGGTTTGTTCGTGTGAAAATGCACAAATAATCACTTTAAATACCCATCATTATGACAAGATTAAACTATTTGTAAAAATACTTATTAAAAAAAAGCTTCAAAATAGATCAAATAAATGAAAAAAATACTAATAAAACAGAAAAAAAATACTTTATAGCATTAAACACTAAAAAGAAATAAACGGGAAAAATGTTGGCTTTTTATAGTTAGTCGTTTTTTCTATAGGGTTTGTTGTGTAGAAATGCACAAATAATCACTTTAAATACACATAACTATGACAAGATTAAACTATTTGTAAAATACATATAAAAACAAGCTTCAAAATAGATCAAATAAATGAAAAAATACTAATGAAATAGAAAAAAACTAAACTTTATAGCAATAAAAACTAAAAAGAAATTAACGGGAAAAAAGTTGGCTTTTTATAGTTAGTCGTTTTTTCTATAGGGTTTGTTCGTGTGAAAATGCACAAATAATCACTTTAAATACCCATCATTATGACAAAATTAAACTATTTGTAAAAATACATATAAAAACAAGCTTCAAAATAGATCAAATAAATGAAAAAATACTAATAAAATAGAAAAAAACAACTTTATAGCAATAAACACTAAAAAGAAATTAACAGGAAAAAAGTTGGCTTTTTATAGTTAGTCATTTTTTCTATAGGGTTTGTTCGTGTGAAAATGCACAAATAATCACTTTAAATACCCATCATTATGACAAGATTAAACTATTTGTAAAAATACATATAAAAACAAGCTTCAAAATATATCAAATAAATGAAAAAATACTAATAAAATAGAAAAAAAATACTTTATAGCAATAAATAGTAAAAAGAAAAGAACGGGAGAAAAGTTGGCTTTTTATAGTTAGTCGTTTTTTCTATAGGGTTTGTTCGTGTGAAAATGCACAAATAATCACTTTAAATACCCATCATTATGACAAGATTAAACTATTTGTAAAAATACTTTTTAAAAAAAAGCTTCAAAATAGATCAAATAAATGAAAAAAATTCTAATAAAACAGAAAAAAATACTTTATAGCATTAAACACTAAAAAGAAATTAACGGGAAAAATGTTGGCTTTTTATAGTTAGTCGTTTTTTCTATAGGGTTTGTTTGTGTGGAAATGCACAAATAATTACTTTAAATACCCATCATTATGACAAGATTAAACTATTTGTAAAATACATACAAAAACAAGCTTCAAAATAGATCAAATAAATGAAAAAATACTAATGAAATAGAAAAAAACTAAACTTTATAGCAATAAAAACTAAAAAGAAATCAACGGGAAAAAAATTGGCTTTTTATAGTTAGTCGTTTTTTCTATAGGGTTTGTTCGTGTGAAAATGCACAAATAATCACTTTAAATACCCATCATTATGACAAAATTAAACTATTTGTAAAAATACATATAAAAACAAGCTTCAAAATAGATCAAATAAATGAAAAAATACTAATAAAATAGAAAAAAATACTTTATAGCAATAAATAGTAAAAAGAAAAGAACGGGAGAAAAGTTGGCTTTTTATAGTTAGTCGTTTTTTCTATAGGGTTTGTTCGTGTGAAAATGCACAAATAATCACTTTAAATACCCATAATTATGACAAGATTAAACTATTTGTAAAAATACTTATTAAAAAAAAGCTTCAAAATAGATCAAATAAATGAAAAAAATACTAATAAAACAGAAAAAAAATACTTTATAGCATTAAACACTAAAAAGAAATTAACGGGAAAAAAGTTGGCTTTTTATAGTTAGTCGTTTTTTCTATAGGGTTTGTTCGTGTGAAAATGCACAAATAATCACTTTAAATACCCATCATTATGACAAGATTAAACTATTTGTAAAAATACATATAAAAACAAGCTTCAAAATAGATCAAATAAATGAAAAAATACTAATAAAATAGAAAAAAATACTTTATAGCAATAAACACTAAAAAGAAATTAACAGGAAAAAAGTTGGCTTTTTATAGTTAGTCATTTTTTCTATAGGGATTGTTCCTGTGAAAATGCACAAATAATCACTTTAAATACCCATCATTATGACAAGATTAAACTATTTGTAAAAATACATATAAAAACAAGCTTCAAAATAGATCAAATAAATGAAAAAATACTAATAAAATAGAAAAAAAAACTTTATAGCAATAAATAGTAAAAAGAAAAGAACGGGAGAAAAGTTGGCTTTTTATAGTTAGTCGTTCTTTCTATAGGGTTTGTTCGTGTGGAAATGCACAAATAATCACTTTAAATACCCATCATTATGACAAGATTAAACTATTTGTAAAAATACTTATTAAAAAAAAGCTTCAAAATAGATCAAATAAATGAAAAAAATACTAATAAAACAGAAAAAAAATACTTTATAGCATTAAACACTAAAAAGAAATAAACGGGAAAAATGTTGGCTTTTTATAGGTAGTCGTTTTTTCTATAGGGTTTGTTTGTGTAGAAATGCACAAATAATCACTTTAAATACACATAATTATGACAAGATTAAACTATTTGTAAAATACATATAAAAACAAGCTTCAAAATAGATCAAATAAATGAAAAAATACTATTGAAATAGAAAAAAACTAAACTTTATAGCAATAAAAACTAAAAAGAAATTAACGGGAAAAAAGTTGGCTTTTTATAGTTAGTCGTTTTTTCTATAGGGTTTGTTCGTGTGAAAATGCACAAATAATCACTTTAAATACCCATCATTATGACAAAATTAAACTATTTGTAAAAATACATATAAAAACAAGCTTCAAAATAGATCAAATAAATGAAAAAATACTAATAAAATAGAAAAAAACAACTTTATAGCAATAAACACTAAAAAGAAATTAACAGGAAAAAAGTTGGCTTTTTATAGTTAGTCATTTTTTCTATAGGGTTTGTTCGTGTGAAAATGCACAAATAATCACTTTAAATACCCATCATTATGACAAGATTAAACTATTTGTAAAAATACATATAAAAACAAGCTTCAAAATATATCAAATAAATGAAAAAATATTAATAAAATAGAAAAAAAAATACTTTATAGCAATAAACAGTAAAAAGAAAAGAACGGGAGAAAAGTTGGCTTTTTATAGTTAGTCGTTTTTTCTATAGGGTTTGTTTGTGTGAAAATGCACAAATAATCACTTTAAATACCCATCATTATGACAAGATTAAACTATTTGTAAAAATACTTATTAAAAAAAAGCTTCAAAATAGATCAAATAAATGAAAAAAATTCTAATAAAACAGAAAAAAATACTTTATAGCATTAAACACTAAAAAGAAATTAACGGGAAAATTGTTGGCTTTTTATAGTTAGTCGTTTTTTCTATATGGTTTGTTTGTGTGGACATGCACAAATAATTACTTTAAATACCCATCATTATGACAAGATTAAACTATTTGTAAAATACATACAAAAACAAGCTTCAAAATAGATCAAATAAATGAAAAAATACTAATGAAATAGAAAAAAACTAAACTTTATAGCAATAAAAACTAAAAAGAAATTAACGGGAAAAAAGTTGGCTTTTTATAGTTAGTCGTTTTTTCTATAGGGTTTGTTCGTGTGAAAATGCACAATTAATCACTTTAAATACCCATCATTATGACAAAATTAAACTATTTCTAAAAATACATATAAAAACAAGCTTCAAAATAGATCAAATAAATGAAAAAATACTAAAAAAATAGAAAAAAAAAACTTTATAGCAATAAATAGTAAAAAGAAAAGAACGGGAGAAAAGTTGGCTTTTTATAGTTAGTCGTTCTTTCTATAGGGTTTGTTCGTGTGAAAATGCACAAATAATCACTTTAAATACCCATCATTATGACAAGATTAAACTATTTGTAAAAATACTTATTAAAAAAAAGCTTCAAAATAGATCAAATAAATGAAAAAAATACTAATAAAACAGAAAAAAAATACTTTATAGCATTAAACACTAAAAAGAAATAAACGGGAAAAATGTTGGCTTTTTATAGTTAGTCGTTTTTTCTATAGGGTTTGTTGTGTAGAAATGCACAAATAATCACTTTAAATACACATAACTATGACAAGATTAAACTATTTGTAAAATACATATAAAAACAAGCTTCAAAATAGATCAAATAAATGAAAAAATACTAATGAAATAGAAAAAAACTAAACTTTATAGCAATAAAAACTAAAAAGAAATTAACGGGAAAAAAGTTGGCTTTTTATAGTTAGTCGTTTTTTCTATAGGGTTTGTTCGTGTGAAAATGCACAAATAATCACTTTAAATACCCATCATTATGACAAAATTAAACTATTTGTAAAAATACATATAAAAACAAGCTTCAAAATAGATCAAATAAATGAAAAAATACTAATAAAATAGAAAAAAACAACTTTATAGCAATAAACACTAAAAAGAAATTAACAGGAAAAAAGTTGGCTTTTTATAGTTAGTCATTTTTTCTATAGGGTTTGTTCGTGTGAAAATGCACAAATAATCACTTTAAATACCCATCATTATGACAAGATTAAACTATTTGTAAAAATACATATAAAAACAAGCTTCAAAATATATCAAATAAATGAAAAAATACTAATAAAATAGAAAAAAAAATACTTTATAGCAATAAATAGTAAAAAGAAAAGAACGGGAGAAAAGTTGGCTTTTTATAGTTAGTCGTTTTTTCTATAGGGTTTGTTCGTGTGAAAATGCACAAATAATCACTTTAAATACCCATAATTATGACAAGATTAAACTATTTGTAAAAATACTTATTAAAAAAAAGCTTCAAAATAGATCAAATAAATGAAAAAAATACTAATAAAACAGAAAAAAAATACTTTATAGCATTAAACACTAAAAAGAAATTAACGGGAAAAAAGTTGGCTTTTTATAGTTAGTCGTTTTTTCTATAGGGTTTGTTCGTGTGAAAATGCACAAATAATCACTTTAAATACCCATCATTATGACAAGATTAAACTATTTGTAAAAATACATATAAAAACAAGCTTCAAAATAGATCAAATAAATGAAAAAATACTAATAAAATAGAAAAAAATACTTTATAGCAATAAACACTAAAAAGAAATTAACAGGAAAAAAGTTGGCTTTTTATAGTTAGTCATTTTTTCTATAGGGATTGTTCCTGTGAAAATGCACAAATAATCACTTTAAATACCCATCATTATGACAAGATTAAACTATTTGTAAAAATACATATAAAAACAAGCTTCAAAATAGATCAAATAAATGAAAAAATACTAATAAAATAGAAAAAAAAACTTTATAGCAATAAATAGTAAAAAGAAAAGAACGGGAGAAAAGTTGGCTTTTTATAGTTAGTCGTTCTTTCTATAGGGTTTGTTCGTGTGAAAATGCACAAATAATCACTTTAAATACCCATCATTATGACAAAATTAAACTATTTGTAAAAATACTTATTAAAAAAAAGCTTCAAAATAGATCAAATAAATGAAAAAAATACTAATAAAACAGAAAAAAAATACTTTATAGCATTAAACACTAAAAAGAAATAAACGGGAAAAATGTTGGCTTTTTATAGTTAGTCGTTTTTTCTATAGGGTTTGTTTGTGTAGAAATGCACAAATAATCACTTTAAATACACATAATTATGACAAGATTAAACTATTTGTAAAATACATATAAAAACAAGCTTCAAAATAGATCAAATAAATGAAAAAATACTATTGAAATAGAAAAAAACTAAACTTTATAGCAATAAAAACTAAAAAGAAATTAACGGGAAAAAAGTTGGCTTTTTATAGTTAGTCGTTTTTTCTATAGGGTTTGTTCGTGTGAAAATGCACAAATAATCACTTTAAATACCCATCATTATGACAAAATTAAACTATTTGTAAAAATACATATAAAAACAAGCTTCAAAATAGATCAAATAAATGAAAAAATACTAATAAAATAGAAAAAAACAACTTTATAGCAATAAACACTAAAAAGAAATTAACAGGAAAAAAGTTGGCTTTTTATAGTTAG
>NC_084739.1:5851129-5871129 GCF_033978785.1 Entelurus aequoreus | reverse complement strand
AACGAACCCCCACATATGTTATACCGTCGGAAAGGTCTCGTTTGAGCCGATGGCGGGAATCTAAATTGGGAACATTTCATGTTACTATGCCAACGCTATTTACGGACAACAACAAAATTGGGCCGATTGAATGGGTATGCCCCTTTTGTCTAATACGAGACGAAGCGGCTAACGAACCCCCACATACGTTGTACCGTCGGAAAGGTCTCGTTCGCGCCCATGGCGGAAATCTAAATTGGGAACATTTCGTGTTACCATGTCAACGCTATTCACGGACAACAACACATTTGGGCCGATTGAATGGGTACGCCCCTTTTGTCTAATACGAGACAAACCGGCCAACGGACCCCCACATATGTTATACCATCGATAAGGTCTCGTTTGCGCCGATGGCGGAAATCTAAATTGGGAAAATTTAATGTTACTATGCCAACGCTATTTACGGACAACAACAAAATTGGGCCGATTGAATGGGTACGCCCCTTTTGTCTAATACGAGACGAAGCGGCCAACGAACCCCCACATATATTATACCGTCGGAAAGGTCTCGTTTGAGCCGATGGCGGGAATCTAAATTGGGAACATTTCATGTTACTATGCCAACGCTATTTACGGACAACAACAAAATTGGGCCGGTTGAATGGGTATGCCCCTTTTGTCTAATACGAGACGAAGCGGCTAACAAACCCCCACATACGTTGTACCGTCAGAAAGGTCTTGTTCGCGCCAATGGCCGGAAATCTAAATTGGGAACATTTCATGTTACTTTGCCAACGCTATTCACGGACAACAACAAAATTGGGCCGATTGAATGGGTACGCCCCTTTTGTCTAATACGAGACGAAGCGGCTAACGAACCCCCACATACGTTGTACCGTCGGAAAGGTCTCGTTCGCGCCCATGGCGGAAATCTAAATTGGGAACATTTCGTGTTACCATGTCAACGCTATTCACGGACAACAACACATTTGGGCCGATTGAATGGGTACGCCCCTTTTGTCTAATACGAGACGAACCGGCCAACGAACCCCCACATACGTTGTACCGTCGGAAAGGTCTCGTTCGCGCCAATGGCCGAAATCTAAATTGGGAACATTTCGTGTTACCATGGCAACGCTATTAACGAACAAAAAATAATTGGGCCGATTGAATGGGTACGCCCCTTTTGTCTAATACGAGACGAACCGGCCAACGAACCCCCACATACGCTATACCGTCGGAAAGGTCTCGTTCGCGCCCATGGCGGAAATCTAAATTGGGAACATTTCGTGTTACCATGGCAATGCTATTCACAAACAAAAAAAAAATTGGGCCGATTGAATGGGTACGCCCTTTTTGTCTAATACGAGACGAAGCGGCCAACGAACCCCCACATACGTTATACCGTCGGAAAGGTCTCGTTCGCACCCATGGCGGGAATCTAAATTGGGAACATTTCGTGTTACCATGGCAATGCTATTCACGGACAACAACAAAATTGGGCCGATTGAATGGGTACGCCCCTTTTGTCTAATACGAGACAAACCGGCCAACGGACCCCCACATATGTTATACCATCGATAAGGTCTCGTTTGCGCCGATGGCGTAAATCTAAATTGGGAAAATTTAATGTTACTATGCCAACGCTATTTACGGACAACAACAAAATTGGGCCGATTGAATGGGTACGCCCCTTTTGTCTAATACGAGACGAAGCGGCCAACGAACCCCCACATATGTTATACCGTCGGAAAGGTCTCGTTTGAGCCGATGGCGGGAATCTAAATTGGGAACATTTCATGCTACTATGCCAACGCTATTTACGGACAACAACAAAATTGGGCCGATTGAATGGGTATGCCCCTTTTGTCTAATACGAGACGAAGCGGCTAACAAACCCCCACATACGTTGTACCGTCGGAAAGGTCTTGTTCGCGCCAATGGCCGGAAATCTAAATTGGGAACATTTCATGTTACTTTGCCAACGCTATTCACGGACAACAACAAAATTGGGCCGATTGAATGGGTACGCCCCTTTTGTCTAATACGAGACGAAGCGGCTAACGAACCCCCACATACGTTGTACCGTCGGAAAGGTCTCGTTCGCGCCCATGGCGGAAATCTAAATTGGGAACATTTCGTGTTACCATGTCAACGCTATTCACGGACAACAACACATTTGGGCCGATTGAATGGGTACGCCCCTTTTGTCTAATACGAGACGAACCGGCCAACGAACCCCCACATACGTTGTACCGTCGGAAAGGTCTCGTTCGCGCCAATGGCCGAAATCTAAATTGGGAACATTTCGTGTTACCATGGCAACGCTATTAACGAACAAAAAATAATTGGGCCGATTGAATGGGTACGCCCTTTTTGTCTAATACGAGACGAACCGGCCAACGAACCCCCACATACGCTATACCGTCGGAAAGGTCTCGTTCGCGCCAATGGCCAAAATCTAAATTGGGAACATTTCGTGTTACCATGTCAACGCTATTCACGGACAACAACACGTTTGGGCCGATTGAATGGGTACGCCCCTTTAACCTAATACGAGACGAACCGGCCAACGAACCCCCACATACGTTATACCGTCGGAAAGGTCTCATTTGGGCCCATGGCGGAAATCTAAATTAGGAACATTTCGTGTTACCATGGCAATGCAATTCACGAACAAAAAAAAAAATGGGCCGATTAAATGGGTACGCCCTTTCTGTCTAATACGAGACGAACCGGCCAACGAACCCCCACATATGTTATACTGTCGGAACGGTCTCGCTAGCATGCTAACATCAAAGCGCTAACTTTTGTTTGCAAATGTTACGCTTTTTTTGTTTAATTCAGCAGCCTTACAGTCATAAAACTTGGTATGGGACACATGCTAACTGATAGCATGCTAACGTTAGCTTGCTAGCATGATAAAATTAGCATGCTAACTTTTTGAGCTAGTTTTGCAACCGTGTACCCCAGAGTCGTATAACTTGGTACGTGAGACTTGTTAACGGTTAGCATGCAAACGATAGCGTGCTAGCAAGCTAACTTAAGCATGCTTAACTCTTTCATCTAATTGTACACATTTTTTTTTTCTTTTTCCGCAGCAATACACCTTTGAGTTGTATAACTTGGTATATGAAACTTGCTGACAGTTATCATTCTATCATTAGCATACATGCTAAATGTTAGCATTTTTATGTAAACATGCTACTGTTTTAGGCTAGCTCTGTTGCTCATTTTGTGCAGTTACACCTAAAACTCTTGTAAGTACGGCGACTTCCGGCGACCCCCGGCCAGAGGCCGGCAGGCCCATGAAAATTTACGCGGGATTTTTCCAGTTATTAAATATACTTATTAAAGAAAATCGAAGCCTTGTTTTTTTGATTCAATCAATCAATCAATGTTTATTTACAGTACATAGTCCTAAATCACAAGTGTCTCAAAGGGCTGCACAAGCCACAACGACATCCGCGGTACAGAGCCCACATAAGGGCAAGGAAAAACTCACCCCAGTGGGACGTCAATGTCCCGCTTCGAAGTCATTAATACTTAGGCCTACTATGCTACTGTGTTTTAATGTTGGTTATTATGTTGGTACTTGGAGAGCCACATATTTTCCTGGGCGGTACTTGGTAGGAAAAAGTTTGTGAACCACTGGTTTAAAAACCACATTTGTACTATAATGTATGCGCGAAGTAACATGACACATAACGTAACTGGAAATGTTTACTTTGGTGTGAACGTTAATGTCTGAAATGCAGTTTTTATTCAAAGATCACAACCTTCTGACAATGTAGTCAGTCCGACCTGCAATCAGGTCCACCTTTATAACGTTCTCATAGCGCATAGAACGTCTCCTCGACATGTTTATGCGTTCCCGGCATGCTTTTTGTTTCGTGAAACTGCAAAATGATTTTACCCAGGAAACCATGTTTGACATTAACGAGGAGTTCTCTTCCCCCCCCCCCTCATCACCTCCCGGGCGCCTTCGATGTGCTCCCATTACGGAGATTCCTTTGCCCAAAAAAGGTTGCGTCAAACGTTATCCCTAAAAAGTCTCCTAGTAAGCAAAAGTGGATTTTTAAGGATGTAAACAGTGTCCCTCATAACGTTCATAAGCATTAAGCACATTAAAATCTAACCTCTCCTTTACTTGTTTGTTCTTCTGCAATTATGTAAAACTAGCAGGATGTTGCTGTTAAAATGTGCTTGTAATGTAAGCACTGTATTTGTGTTGTCCTGTCCCACCACCGTATTTTCCGGACCATAGAGCGCACCGGATTATAAGGCGCACTACCATTACGAATGGTCCATTTTTGATATGTTTTCATATATAAGGCTCATTAAAGGAGTCATATTATTATTATTTTTTTTAAATGTAAAAGACTTCCTTGTGGTCTACATCAGTGGTCCCCAACCGGCCGCGGACCGATTGGTACCGGGCCGCACAAGAAATTAAAAAAATAATAATAATACATTTTTTTTTAAAAAATTAAATCAACATAAAAAACACAATATATAGATTATATATCAATCTAGATCAATACAGTCTGCAGGGATACAGTCCGTAAACACACATGATTGTATTTCTTTATGAAAAAAAAAAAAAAAAAAAAAAAAAAAAAAAAAAAAAAAAAAAAAACCCGCCCTCGCCCCCGCCCCCATACCCCGGTCCGTGGGACAAATTTTCAAGCGCTGACCGGTCCGCAGCTACAAAAAGCTTGAGGACCACTGGTCTACATAACATGTGATGGTGGTTCTTTGGTCAAAATGTTGCATAGATCAGTGGTCCCCAACCACCAGACCGATTGGTACCGGGCCGCACGAGAATTAAAAAAAAAATAAATAATAAAAAAAATAAAAATTATTTTTTTTTTTAATGAAATCAACATAAAAAACACAATATATACATTCTATATCAATATAGATCAATACAGCCTGCAGGGATACAGTCCGTAAGCACACATGATTGTATTTATTTATGTAAAAAAAATAAAAAATAAATAAAAACAAAATTTTTTAAATACACCCCCCCACCCACCGGTCCGTGGGACAAATTTTCAAGCGTTGACCGGTCCGCAGCTACAAAAAGGTTGGGGACCACTGGCATAGATGATGTTTTACAGATCATCTTCAAGCCGCTTTCTGACAGTCGCTTCAGGATGCGCCCCGTTTTGTGGGCGGGTCTTATTTACGTGGCTCACCTTCAACGGCGTCTTCTCCCCGTCATCTTTGTTGTAGCGGTGTAGCGTGCAAGGACGGGAGTGGAAGAAGTGTCAAAAGATGGCGCTAACTGTTTTATTGACATTCAGACTTTACTTCAATCAATAACGGAGCAGCATCTCCTCATCCGTGGCTCACTAGTGCAACAACAAGGCACCGTGAAAAACCGTCTAATAAATAAAGTTCCTTGGGTGAATAATGTCAACTCACTACACCGGTATGTTTTAGCGCTTTCATGGCGAGTTTACTGACAGATATAAGTAGGAACTTTACACTACTTTATATTAGAAATGGCAACAGCGGAGGATGAATGTCCCATAACAAGAAGATAGAGAAAAAGAAGAAGCTTATCGACTACAAGCAATTCTTCAGGATTTATGCAGATCCCAAATACAGATCAGCAGGTACCAGAAGGTAAGATAAGTTGCTTTTGCATAATATTGCAAAACAAAACGCCAGATAATATGTCTTACCTTATACACACACCATAATAATACTCCTATGTTGAAGCACAGTACAATCCATCAAGCGGTGCGGCTTCATAGCTTACCAAAGTCCTACTAAAACATTTTGACAGATTTTTGAGCGCCGTGTGTAATGTTCTATATTTTCAATGGAACATACAAAATGTTGGTGTTGTTTACTTGAGTCATATTGCAGTCTACACATATTTCTTATGTGTGACTGCCATCTACCGGTCACACTTATCATTTCACCATGTGCCAAATAAAATAGCTTCGAGGTCGGTAAGCACATTCAAAATGATTCCCTACATTAGGCGCAGCGGGTTATAAAGCGCACTGTCGAGTTTTGAGAAAACGAAAGGATTTTAAGTGCACCTTATAGTCCCAAAAATTCAAGTTCCTTGGGTGAATAATGTACACTCACTATACCGGTATGTTTTAGCGCTTTCATGGCGAGTTTACTGACAGATATAAGTAAGAACTTTACACTATTTTATATTAGAAATGGCAACAGCGGAGGATGAATGTCACATAACAAGAAGGTAGAGGAAAAATAAGAAGCTGGTCGACTACGTATCTCTTATGTGTGGCTGCCATCTATCGGTCACACTTATCATTTCACCATGTGCCAAATAAAATAGCTTCGAGGTCGGTAAGCACAACCAAAATGATTCCCTACATTAGGCGCAGCGGGTTATAAGGCGCACTGTCACGGCCAGGGCGCATTGGAATGCGCCCTCATCCTTGCGCTCTGCTTGTCGCACCTGGAGACACGCCCACGGCCGCGCACATCCTGGGACGAGCCGCGCGCGTCTCCGCCCTGCAGCAGCCGCCAGCTGCAATCATTTACCGGCAATCAGCACACCTGCCTGTAATGAAGGAGCTGCCTTCATAAGCCTGCACAACCTGGCATGCCGTGCCGGAATATAATCTTCAGTTGGTCGATCCTACTGCAGACCTCCGTTCCCGTGTTTGACGTTGCCGTGCGTCTCGTCATTCCTCGTCGTCGTTCCCCTGCTTCCCGGACTGCCTCTTCGATCTCGACCTCCCGCTTGGACACGTTCCTCTCGACGCCTCTCGCTCGCCCTGGATCATCTGCCTGCCCAATGGACTGTCTTCCTGCCTCCTCTTGCCCAACACGACACTAGGTAACACACACTACAGCTAATCACACCCATAGCTACGCACCACATACACTTTTGGTTCTAGTTCACACTCCATTTCCTTAGTTTATATTCTATTGTTTGATTATTATATATACATGGTGAATATATATAATACATCTATAGAGCTACATTCTCCCTGGTGTCTGCGCCGTCATCTCCTCCTGTTAAACCATAACACGCACTGTCGAGTTTTGAGAAAACTAAATGATTTTAAAGGCCTACTGAAATGAATTTTTTTTTATTTAAACGGGGATAGCAGATCCATTCTATGTGTCATACTTGATCATTTCGCGATGTTGCCATATTTTTGCTGAAAGGATTTAGTAGAGAACAACGACGATAAAGGTCGCAACTTTTGGTCGCTGTTAAAAAAAAAGCCTTGCCTATACCGGAAGTAGCGTGACGTCACCGGAGGAAGGACTCCTCACATTTTACCATTGTTTACACCAGCAGCAAGAGAGATTCGGACCGAGAAAGCGACGATTACCCCATTAATTTGAGCGAGGATGAAAGATTTGTGGATGAGGAAAGTGAGAGTGATGGACTAGAGTGCAGTGCAAGACGTATCTTTTTTCGCTCTGACCGTAACTTAGGTACAAGGGTTCATTGGATTCCACACTTTCTCCTTTTTCTATTGTGGATCACGGATTTGTATTTCAAACCACCTGGGATACTATATCCTCTTGGAAACGAGAGTCGAGAACGCGAAATGGACATTCACAGTGACTTTTACCTCCACGACAATACATCGGCGAAACACTTTAGCTACTGAGCTAACGTGATAGCATCGGGCTTGACTGCAGATAGAAACAAAATAAACAAATCCCTGACTGGAAGGATAGACAGAAGATCAACAATACTATTAAACCATGGACATGTAAATAAACGGTTAATGCTTTCCAGCCTGGCGAAGGTTAACAATGCTGTTGCTAACGACGCCATTGAAGCTAACTTAGCAACGGGACCTCACAGAGCTATGATAAAAACATTAGCGCTCCACCTACGCCAGCCAGCCCTCATCTGCTCATCAACACCCGTGCTCACCTGCGTTCCAGCGATCGACGGAAGGACGAAGGACTTCACCCGATCATCCGTGCGGTCGGCGGCTAGCGTCGGCTCATGATGCCGGCTGGGACTGCTTATCCATCAGAACTACTGTTGTTGTGCATCCCTTTGAGACACTTGTGATTTAGGGCTATACAAATAAACATTGATTAATTGATTGATCAGAACTATATTCGATCAATCAATCATTGTTTATTTATTTGCAAGGGGTAAAAAGTTGTTTTTTTTACCCCTTGCATTATTATTGTTTTCCACTTTGGCTTAGCATCACTGATACAGTAAAAAAACACACACACAACATAAAAATCAATACACAAGTTTGGACTGGAACGATGGCTTGCCACAATGTTGCGTTTTTGGTCAGGTTTTGAGCATATTTTTGGATCTAATTGTGAGTTGTTGGACTGCCAGGTTGAGTTTGACTAATCTTCTGTGCTGTGTAACAACAATCTAGTCGCGTCTTCACACCAGTTTGACACTAAATATGAAATGTTAAGTGAGAATACATGATATTTGCCTACATTATGTACGAAGAATACTACCCACGCACCCACTTGTAGTGTTCTTTTCCTTACGTGGGTGGGTGCAACTCCTTGATGTCCTCATCAAAGCTCTCCCCGTCACATGGTGTGGCGGCGTCTCGCACACAGCTTGTCATCGCGCCACAAATACGACTCGCACCGCTTTACCACCCCCTCCCCTTCACCCTTAATGGCCGCTTCCTGGCGCTCACATTGCCCGCGGCCTCGTAGACCTCAGCAAGACATTGGCAGCTCATGAGTAACGATCCCGATCCACGCCTGGCCTCGCGCGCCCCTTTTTAGAACAAGTCGGATCAATAGCGCGCCTTTTAACAGGTTAAATGAACAAGTGGGCGTTCATCAAAAGTGCCCTTTGTGCACGCGTGCCGATACTCCCAATTATTTCAACGGTGGCGGTTAGAGTTGGAACATGGCATGTTTACACACGCGCCTCAAATAGGAACGAAGCAGAGTTTATTTAATGCTCTACTACAGGGGTGTCCAAAGTGCGGCCCGGGGGCCATTTTTTAACGGCCCCACGGCACATTCTAGTAATACGATTAAAAGCAATCAAAACATAAAAAGTGATATAAAAGAGCAAACAGGTGAAATGTAACAAGAAAAGGTTACAATGTTTACTCTAATAACAAAAAGCTACAGGCTGTTTCTTTCTTTAAAATATTATAATTAATCAAAATCAATGTCATTATGAATTATTGACTTATTCAAGGCTCCATTTACTTCACATTGAATATTCCACTTTGAGATTTTTGGGAAATATTGCATATTTTGTGTTTGCCATTTAAAAAACGAAGTTAGTTTTTTGTTTTGTTTTTTTTTAAAAGAAGGGCCTAAAACAAACAAACAAAAAACATAAACAACAATAAAAGTTATAATAGACGGGTAGATCTGAAGTTGATCTTGAGACAATTGTGTTAAAAGTAAAAAAAAAAAATATGATTTGTTTTTTTTAACTTTACTGAGCAGGACCTTTTTGGATCCCCAATCATTTTAGTGGGACTTTTTTTTTTTTGAGTGTCATTGCTCAAAACATTATAATTAATTAAAATCAATGTTGTTATGAGTTATTGACCTGTTTAAGGCAGTGGTCCCCAACCTTTTTGTAGCTGGGGACCGGTCAACGCTTGAAAATGTGTCCCACGGACCGGGGGGAAATATATATATACATATATATATATATATATATATATATATATATATATATATATATATATATATATATATATATATATATATATATATATATATATATATATATATATATATATATATATATATATATATATATATATATATATATATATATATATATATATATTTTTTAATTTATTTTTTTTCATAAAGAAATACAATCATGTGTGCTTACGGACTGTATCCCTGCAGACTGTATTGATCTATATTGATATAATGTATATATTGTGTTTTTTATGTTGATTTAATTACATTTTTTTTTTTTTTTTTAATTGTATTTATTTTTTATTACATTTCTTGCGCGGCCCGGTACCAATCGGTGGTTGGAGACCACTGGTTTAAGGCCCCAATTATTATATCATCCAAAATATTCCACTTAAAATTTTTATTGGGTGAAAATATTGCATACTTTGTGTTTTTTCCATAAGAAAACAAGATTTTTTTTGACAAAAAGGGCATACAACTTTATATTGACCTTGAATAATAATACTGAATAATGTGAAGTGAACCTTGTTGGGCACCGTGTTGGTGACCCCTGGTCTACAGTGATGGTTCACAGTTCGGGGGTGGTCATGGTAGCTGTCTTTTGTTCAAAAAGATAAAAGCAAAACGGGGGGGGGGGGGGGGGGGGTTTGATGAGCATTCCTCAACGTTCTCAGTCTTTTTTGCCACCTGTGCCAGCTTTTTTTGAAACATGTCGCAGGCATCAAATTCCAAATGAGCTAATATTTGCAAAAAAATTAACAAAGTTTACCAGTCCGAACGTTAAGTATCTTGTCTTTGCAGTCTATTCAATTGAATATAGTTTGGAACAAAAAATATAAAAATAAAAACGTTCAAAAGATATGCAGTCGCATGAAGTACACTTTTTTTTTTTTTGCTGTCAAAATGGAAAGGATGAACACATTTAGCGAGTAGAGATAAAGTACTCTACTGACCCACGTAAAATGAAGCGGCGGGCCAGGCCTTGAGTTTGACACCTGTGATGTAGACCAGTGTTTTTCAACCTTTCTTGAGCCAAGGCACATTTTTTGCGATGAAGACACCACCAGCAGAAATCATTAAAAAAACGAAACTCAGTTGACAGTAAAAAGTCGTCGTCGCAATTGTTGGATATGACTTTAGAGCAGGGGTCACCAACGCGGTGCCCGCGGTCACCAGGTAGTCCGTAAGGACCAGATGAGTAGCCCGCTGGCCTGTTCTAAAAATAGCTCAAATAGCAGCACTTACCAGTGAGCTGCCTCTATTTTTTAAATTGTATTTATTTACTAGCAAGCTGGTCTCGCTTTGCCCGACATTTTTAATTCTAAGAGAGACAAAACTCAAATAGAATTTGAAAATCCAAGAAAATATTTTAAAGACTTGGTCTTCACTTGTTTAAATAAATTCATTAATTTTTTTACTTTGCTTCTTATAACTTTCAGAAAGACAATCTTAAAGAAAAAATACAACCTTAAAAATGATTTTAGGATTATTAAACACATATACCTTTTTACCTTTTAAATTCCTTCCTTTTCTTTCCTGACAATTTAAATCAATGTTCAAGTAAATTTAATTTTTTATTGTAAAGAATAATAAATACATTTTAATTGAATTCTTCATTTTAGCTTCTGTTTTTTCGACGAAGAATATTTGTGAAATATTTCTTCAAACTTATTATGATTAAAATTCAAAAAAAATATTCTGGCAAATCTAGAAAATCTGTAGAATAAAATTTGAATCTTATTTCAAAGTATTTTGAATTTCTTTTAAAATTTTTGTTCTGGAAAATCTAGAAGAAATAATGATTTTTCTTTGTTAGAAATATAGCTCGGTCCAATTTGTTATATATTCTAACAAAGTGTAGATTGGATTTTAACCTATTTAAAACATGTCATCAAAATTCTAAAATTAATCTTAATCAGGAAAAATTACTAATGATGTTCCATAAATTCTTTTTTTAATTTTTTCAAAAAGATTCAAATTAACTAGTTTTTCTCTTCTTTTTTTTCTCGGTAAAATTTAGAATTTTAAAGAACCGAAATTGAAGATAAACTATGTTTCAAAATTTAATTGTCATTTGTTTCGTGTTTTCTCCTCTTTTAAACCGTTCAATTAAGTGTAAATATCATTAATTATTAATAATAACATAGAGTTAAAGGTAAATTGAGCAAATTGGTTATTTCTGGCAATTTATTTAAGTGTGTATCAAACTGGTAGCCCTTCGCATTAATCAACACCCAAGAAGTAGCTCTTGGTTTCAAAAAGGTTGGTGACCCCTGCTTTAAAGCATAACCAAGCATGCATCACTATAGCTCTTGTCTCAAAGTAGGTGTACTGTCACCACCTGTCACATCACCCCCTGACTTATTTGGATTTTTTTGCTGTTTTCCTGTGTGTAATGTTTTACTTCTTGTCCTGCGCTCCTATTTTGGTGGCTTTTTCTCTTTTTTTGGTATTTTCCTGTAGCAGTTTCATGTCTTCCTTCGAGTGATATTTCCCACATCTACTTTGTTTTAGATAAGAATATTTCAGTTGTTATTAATCCTTCTTTGTGGGGACATTGTTGATTGTCATGTCATGTTCGGATGTACTTTGTGGACGCCGTCTTTGCGCCACAGTCAGTCTTTGCTGTCGTCCAGCATTCGGTTTTTGTTTACTTTGTAGCCAGTTCAGTTGTAGTTTCGTTCTGCATAGCCTTCCCTAAGCTTCAATGCCTTTTCTTAGGGGTACTCACCTTTTGTTTATTTTTGGTTTCAGCATTAGACACCTTTTTACCTGCACACTGTCTCCTGCTGTTCCCGACATCTACAAAGCATATAGCTACCGGCTGCCACCTACTGATATGGAAGAGTATTACACGGTTACTCTGAGGAGCTCTAGACAGCACCGACACTCAACAACACATCATTTGCAGACTATAATTACTGCTTTGCAAAAAACTATTTTTAACCCAAATAGGTGAAAATAGATAATTTCCCCTCGGCACACCAGACTTTATCTCACGGCGCCGCGGCACAGTGGTTGAAAAACACTGATGGGGAACTATATTAATGGAGGATGTGCAAAAATGAAAAAAAAAGTGGTAAGATATATAGAATACAAGTAGTGTGAAATTATTTCTTTTAATCAGAGTAATCACTCTTTTGAATTTGGATTAATCAAAATTAATCACCGGGTGTTGTTGACTTTTTTTTTTTTTTGGTCATTATTTTTGACAGCCCTTCATTTAATTGCAGTAATCATTCTATCTTTGTAATTTAAATGTGTTAATTGGCAAAGCATGCGCTCACTCGTGTCTTTCTAATGACCCACGCACTCTCGGTCTTTATAGGCACACACAGAGCATCCATCTGACAGGGTCGTTGGATGTATTTTAAGCTCCGGGGGGGGATGAGTCTGGAATGCTGATGGCTCCTTATCAACTGTGTCCACACACAGCGTCACCCACCCAGCACTGAGAGCTCCGTCAATCACATATCAGCCTCGGTCGCGTTCCTGACAGCTAGCAGAGGCACAACATCAATGATAGGAGGTGATGGCCGACCGTGAGGGAGGTGATAGACATGTCGACTTCACTAGAATTGCACAATTATGATGCCAAAGGGCTCTTATTGCAAGCCAATGATGTCATGTTTTTTGTTCGCACTCTCCCGCTGTCATTCTTAATCGATAGTCCCCAAAGTTCACACGACACTGTTGAATTAGACCTGGGGTGTCCAAACTTTTTCCACTGAGGGCCGCATACGGAAAAATTAAAGCATGCGGGGGCCATTTTGATATTTTTTAATTTTCAAACCATAACAAAATATATGGATTTTGTTTGTTTTTTACCTTTAGGGCTCCCGGGGACCATAAAGGGTCTAAGTCAGGGGTGTCCAAACTTTTCCACTGAAAAATCCACGCGAGCGGGAGCCATTTTGATATTTTTTATTTTAAAAACCAATACAGTATATGTATAAAAAATATACATTTAGGCCTCCACTCAGGCTTGATCCTGGGGACCCCAAAGAGTTTTGGTCAAAAACATATTAAAAATGTGTCATTATTCAGTATTATTATTTGTATTATTATTCAAGTTTTAAATCTCTAGATCAACATTAGGTCTATCTGTCAATATAACGGTTTTTAAAGATTTAAGTTGTATGCTCTTGTTAAAGAAAATTCTGTTTTTTTATGGAAAAACAGATGTTTATTGGGATAAGGTAAACATCTGTTCAGTATTTTAACATAAAAGTGTTTGATTGTGAGGCATTAAAAGCCACAAAATGCAACGGGTCCATCAGACCCACAAACGCTGGCTGAGTAACAACAATATGAACATTACACGAGGGTTATGTTGATATATGAAGGGTGTACTTACCTTTGTCGCCTACTGTATTGGAATACAGTTGAAATGTGTCTTGCTCTGGTGGTTTGTCAGTGTGAAGAGTCACCAGTGTACTGCTCGTATCAAAATATAGATTCACCGTCCTTCAACACAACTCTTTACATTTTGACCTGAACTTAGAACACCCGGAGGTCTACAACTATTTAAAACGCGGAGGGTTCTCTCTGTGACATAACACGCTTTGACTTCGCTTGCTGAGGCAGGAGTTGGAGGACAAGGATCAGTGACTAGATGACGGAGCGCCTGACAAGCAACGTTGGCGCCCCCCCAGGGAACGGTTCTGTCACCTTTCCTCTTCACCACCTTTGCCCATCACTTCAAATACAACACGGGGTCCTGTCAACCGCATACTCTTTTTAACGACTCGGCCATAGTTGGGGGAGTGGAATCTGGACGGTAGCTCGCCACGTTGGAAGAGGCGGTTGAGAAAAGAAGGCTCCACGACTCGTTAGCAGTGGTGTGCAGTCAGGGCCAGCAAGGCCTTCTCTGCTGGCCTAACATAACCAGAAATCATCATCATAACTAAATATAAAAGTCATTTTCATTTACTGTCCCTAAATATCCTAAAGTATTCATATTCTCTTCATGTCATATTATGCTCCTTCCAGTGCTGTTGTTTTTAGGTTAGAGTTTGTATCCAATCAGAATTCAGCTAGCTTATGTTGCCATGCTGTACCAAATCTGCCCGGGGCCTTAAGAATCAACAATACGGGCACATACAGTTGATAGATAATTGCGATAGCCAATCACAATCACGAGTTGTTGTCAGTAAGGCTGTGGATGTTGCCCTCCCGTGGGTTCCCCTGATCACGACTGATCCCCAGAGGGGGGGGGGGGGGGTTACCCACATATGCGGTCCTCTCCAAGGTTTCTCATAGTCATTCACACCGACGTCCCACTGGGGTGAGTTTTTCCTTGCCCGTATGTGGGCTCTGTACCGAGGATGTCGTTGTGGCTTGTGCAGCCCTTTGAGACACTTGTGATTTAGGGCTATATAAATAGACATTGATTGATTGATTGATCCTCTTGTAAGCCCGGTAGTCAGGTTTGCCAATTGTTTTACTTTGCTCACACACAGCAACAGCACCCGGCTCTGCGACTTTCCAGTCTCTCTAGTGTGTGTGTCCATGCGTCTGCTCACCAGCAACTCCAACTCCCAACAAACGTTTAGTGAGTGTTGTTAAAAGGAAAGGTCATGTAACACAGTGGTGAACATGCCCTTTCCCAACTACTTTGGCACGTGTTGCAGCCATGAAATTCTAAGTTAATTATTATTTGCAAAAAGAAAATAAAGTTAATGAGTTTGAACATCAAATATGTTGTCTTTGTAGTGCATTCAATTGAATATGGCTTGAAAAGGATTTGCAAATCATTGTATTCCGTTTATATTTACATGTAACACAATTTCCCAACTCATATGGACACGGGGTTTGTATTCCCTGATGGTAGCAGGTTGGACTAGTGCTGACTAGGGTGAAAGACGTCTGCGAGGAATTTCTTTGCTCTGCTGACGCCGCGAGAGCAATCAATGTCCTCTAGGGAAGGCAGAGGGCGGCCAATAATCTTCTCCGCAGTCCTGGTCAGGGCCTTCCTGTCTGCAGCAGAGCAGGCAGCAAACCTGAACAAACTCAGTTTTAATCGGGAATCTTGTTGAATTCAGAATCGATTGTCAATTGAATTGTGAGCTGTTGTAAGACTCACCTCACCGGTCAACTCGCAGCCATTAGGTAGGTAGGTAGGTCTCTATTGTCATTGCACAAGTACAACAAAACTTTGTTTTTAGCACAAACCTGTTCAAGATGAGACAAACAAACAGTGTACAGGGTTACAGAAGAGGAACGCTGATGGGTCGCCATAATATGCCCCGTAAAAGATGGGAAAAAGGTCAACACTGGGGGAGGATGAGTAAAAAATTACAATGTAGATTGGAGTGGGAAAAAACCTCCATAGCGAAGCACATATACATATTACAACATACATCTCGAGACTTGCAACAGAGGGGAGGGAGTTGGGGATAAGGTGGCAGGCTGCAGCTCTTCAGGCGCTGCCCAGACGTCCATCACCCCTAAGGGATTCGCGTCAAGGGCGTTGGATGGGGGGTGAGGTATGTGTGTGTGGCGTATATTTTTTGCGGATGCATGAATGTGTGTAAGCCTGCAGTGTGTCTCTGTTCCGCGGCCTTGGTGTCGTGCAGTCGCTAGTCCGAAGTCAACAACAACAGGTGTGTGTCCATGAGAGACAAGAAGGGAGTTTGGTGTGTCTTCGCTGCACTGTCCTTCGGGAGTGTCTCGAAGCCAGGGAAACAATCCGAGTTAGAATGTTTTGTATGCAACTCTAAATTGTCTATGACAGGCTAACCTCCTCCAACCTCCGAGGACAAAGCTACATACAATGGGAGACTTGGCTTTCTGCTCCGCCGCTCCCAGTCTGTGGAATGCTCTCCCTGGCCACCTGAGGGCACCACAGACTGTGGATGCTTTTAAAAAAGGCTTAAAAAGCCTTCTTTTTAAAAAAGCCTTTTTTTTTTAGATGTATGCATACTAGTTCTAGCTATTTGGCTGTTCTAATTTTTATTTCATTTTATTTTTTTATTAGCTTTTTATTTTTATTTTTTTAATACACTGTAGCACTTTGAGGTTGTTTACTCAATGTAAAGTGCTTTTTACAAATACAATCTATTATTATTACTATTAGGGACCGAGTCCCTTTGGGACAGAGGACCCTATTGAATTTCTAGCGTTTTATTATTATACCACCGCCTCTTTGAGCTGTAATTTGACCCCCTTAACATGCTTCAAAACTCACCAAATTGAACACACACATCAGGACTGGCGAAAATTGCGAACTAATCAAAAACCAAACCCCAAAACTCAAAATTGCGCTCTAGCGCCCCCTAGGAAGAAAACACAGACAAAACTGCCTGTAACTCCCAGTAGGAATGTCGTAGAGACATGAAACAAAAACCTCTATGTAGGTCTCACTTAGACCTATATTTCATACACTAACAACCCCCAGCAAAAATTAACAGGAAGTTTGCAATTCCCCCTTCAAAACAAAAGTTGAGTAAAAACAGTCACCTTTTTTCAAACATTATCTCCTCTGAGCTCGTTTGTCGTGTCGGCTTCAAATTAGCACAGGAGAGAGATTGAACCCTTCTGATTAAAAGTTGATGAAAGAGTTGTAATTATTATTAATTACCACAGAACTATCTGACCACAGAACTTTCCTCCAGAAGGTCTTATCTTTGCCCATGTGATGTCATATGAAAAAAAAATTGAGATGTTTGTCCACAATACCCAGCAATATGTTTGAAGGAGAAAAAGGTGAGGTCTCTAATCCCAGGAACACCATCCCTACCGTCAATCATGGTGGTGGTAGTATTATGCTCTGGGCCTGTTTTGCTGCCAATGGAACTGGTGCTATACCAGTGGTTCTTAACCTTGTTGGAGGTACCGAACCCCACCAGTTTCATATGTGCATTCACCGAACCCTTCTTTAGTGAAAAATAAAATGTTTTTTCAATTCAAGAAAAAGTTATATGTTTTTTTACTGGTGCACAAAATGAACCGTGCATGAACCTCATCTTGTTCAAAGAACAAAACCAACACCGTGCATGAACTCACAACAAATTACACACCTTACCATGATTTGATTGACGTGGACCCCGACTTAAACAAGTTGAAATGTTATGATCCGCTGCCCGGATCATATTTCTGTTTACGTTTTCTAGTCATTTGTGTTTTTCTGCTAGTCTTGGACTCCTTTTTAGTATCTGTTTATGCACCTGAGTTTGTTACCATAGCAACTGATTACTTTCACTTTCCGTGGTTGCCCGCCTCGCCTGCGGCAGCGGCGTTCCTTTCGCCGCCGCCACCTGACTCGTCCCTGTTGGATTCGGAGACACGTGGCCTGGCGACCCTCCGCCAATTCCTCCCTCCTCCCTCCCTTGACTTGTGAACTGCCTTGTAGTCGGGGGTTTAGTTTTTCCAGGGGACATCTGGGATCTGTCCCTTAAGGGGGGGGGGGGTTATGATCCGCTGCCCGGATCATATTTCTGTTTACGTTTTCTAGTCATTTGTGTTTTTCTGCTAGTCTTGGACTCCTTTTTAGCATCTGTTTATGCACCTGAGTTTGTTACCATAGCAACTGATTACTTTCACCTGCCGCGGGTATTCCCGATGCGCACCTCTTTTTCATTATTGTCTTCATTATATAAGCCTGCCTTTTCATTCAGTCTGTGTTGCATCGTAGTTTGTTTCCTCACAACAGTTGACGACTTTTGTTCCTGTTCTGTAACCTTGTAGCTTCCACGCTAAAGGCTCTGGTAACCTTATAGCTTCCACGCTAAAGGCTCTGTTTAGTGTTTAGTGTTTTTCTCTAGCTCCCACGCTAGCTCCTTTAGTTTTGTACTTTAAGTGCTATGAGCACATGTTTATTTGTTCCTGTCTGATTTATGCTTTAATAAATCATTGCTTACCTGCAAGCTGTGTCCGAAGCCCGATCTGCATCCCTGAGAGAACGAACACCCGCACCCGGTCGTCACATGAAAAACTTATTCGGGTGTTACCACTTAGTGGTCAATTGTATGGAATATGTACTGTACTGTGTAAACTGTACTGTTTCATATAATGTATTCTCTTCCTTTGCAATCTGCTAGTAAAAGTTTCAATCGATCAATCAAAAAACCTGCAAATCAGATGGAAAATTAGAGGGAACATTGTTTGGGGGTATCCATAATACGCTGATAGGGAGAAGTTTTTATTTACACGATAAGTCGGATGTCTCTTTACCTCCGTGGCGGAGTCTCCACCGAACCCCTGGGGTCGACTCACCGAACCCCTAGGGTTTGATCGAACCCAGGTTAAGAACCACTGTGCTATACAGAGATTAAATGGGACAATGAAAAAGGAGGATTACCTCCAAATTCCTCAGGACAACCTAAAATCATCAGCCCGGAGGTTGGGTCTTGGGCACAGTTGGGTGTTCCAACAGGACAATGACCCCCAAACACACGTCAAAAGTGGTAAAGGAATGGCTAAATCAGGCTTGAATGAGGATTTTAGAACGGCCTTCCCAAAGTCCTGACTTAAACGTGTGGACAATGCTGAAGAAACAAGTCCATGTCAGAAAACCAACAAATTTAGCTAAACTGCACCAATTTTGTCAAGAAGAGTGGTCAAAAATTCAAGCAGAAGCTTGTGGATGGCTACCAAAAGCGCCTTATTGCAGTGAAACTTGTAACCAAATATTAACATTGCTGTATGTATACTTTTGACCCAGCAGATTTGCTCACATTTTCAGTAGACCCATAATAAATTCATAAAAGAATCAAACTTCATGAATGTTTGTAGTGACCAACAAGTATGTGCTCCAATCACTCTATCACAAATAAAATAAGAGTTGTAGAAATGATTGGAAACTCAAGACAGCCAGGCCTGGCCCTAACCAATCTGGCGCCCTAGGCAAGATTTTAGGTGGCGCCCCCCCACATCGGCAGTGAAGTGTATATACTCACAAAAAACCGAATAGCTTTGTCTTTGATCTTTTTTTTTTACTTAAAGGAAGCAAATAAACATATTATATGAGAATGTTATGTTATGACTATCTTTAACCGAATCACAGCAGTACTCAAATTAAAAAACAGCATTCCCTCTCATGTGATATTGCTTAATTAACATTAATGATGTGCACTTTAACAACTAGGCTTACAACTATACCTAATATATAAAGGGGTGGAAAAGTGACTATTACCTGCAGGGCAAACATTAGCTAACCAGAAGGCAATAACAATGTCAACAAAAAACACCTGCTTAAAAGATGTAATACAAATGTCCCTGAGGAATGTAAGGTGGGAGTACTGTAATTACCTAACGTTACATTATTATTTTCCATAACAATTTAGCCCCCTCCACAATATTAACCCGACGTTAAAACAGAACTAGCTATTTATTGATTAGCAATTGCCGAATCATGTAACATTAGCTTAATGCTAAAAAGCCAGGTT
>NC_084739.1:5768629-5846129 GCF_033978785.1 Entelurus aequoreus | reverse complement strand
TTTAAGGTAAAAAAAAAAAAAAGGCAATTTAGTTGACAGAATTTTACTGTAAAATTGACATTTGTTTTTATTACTGTAAATTAAAAAAATGCACCTCACCACCCCAAAAAATGTTTCAAAAGCCAATATTGTTTTGCCAATCAGCCAGATGCATGTCTTTGGAGGTGTGTATTTTGGAAAAATATTTTATAGTCGTGCGTTTTTTAATTTGCACATTTTCTTTTATTTTGTACACATTTTACAAGTTACTTTTCAATTAAATACATTTTAACTATAATTATTTAGTTGTTTTTAAAAAAAAAAAAAAGTAAAAAAAGGGCACAAGGCTCGATAAGTTTTCAGGTTTTTATTTTGTCTACTTTTTTTTTACAATTGTATGCAAAAAAGCAGAATGTATACAAAAAAAATATGAAAGAGAACCCCACCAAAATGCAGACGCAGAACTAGGAAAAGGACTTCCTTGAAAAATAAGTTTTTCATCTCAATTGGATTTATTTCCTGGTTGAATAAAGATTAAATAAAATATTTTTAAAAACAACAAAGTGCATCAAATATCATCATTCAAAATGCTGAATACATTTAAAAATACCAAATAAATCAATAAAACATGGTATTTATCATATTTAGTGCTTTAAAATTAAAGAAAAACATTTAATCGTAACGATCATACTACTGTATATATATATATATATATATTTATATATATGTATATATATATATAATATATATATATATATATATATATATATATATATATAGTTACATGTAAATAAATAAATACATTTTTTTAAATAAAAAATAAAAATTATATATATATAAATAAATAAATAAAAAAATTACAAATTTAAATTATATATATATATATATATATATATATATGTATATATATATATATATATATATATATATATATATATATATATATATATATATATATATATATATATATATATATAATATATATATATATATATATATATACATATATATATATATATATATACATATATATATATATATATATATATATATATATATATATATATATATATATATATATATAATATATATATATATATATATATATATAATTTAAATTTGTAATTTTTTTATTTATTTATTTATATATATGTACATAAATAAATACAAAAATTACAAATTTAAATTATGTATGTATATATATAAATAATATATATATATATATATATATATATATATATATATATATATATATATATATATATATATATATATATATATATATATATATATATATATATATATATATAAATAATTATATATATAGATAATTTTAATTTTTTATTTAAAAACATTTATTTATTTGTTTACATATATATATATATATATATATATATATATATATATATATATATATATATATATATATATATATATATATATATATATATATATATATATATATATATATAATTAAAATTTGTATTTTTTAAATTTATTTATTTACATATATATAAATAAATAAATAAAATAATTACAAATGTTTATTATTTAGGTATATATATATATAATTTTTATTTATTTTTTTATTTTTTATTTTTTGATTTTAATCAGATTAATCACACTTCTTTTTTGTGATTAACCATATAAGGTAAATCTTTGAATTGAAAAGCCCTAATTATATTATATCATTTTACATTGTATTACATTAAGTCCTGTCAAATGAATATTTTCAAAAATCAGCTTCAATCGTACTTTACATGTTTTATGATTAATCACACAAGTTAACTCGTCGGGTTTGACAGCCCTACTTCTATTTAGTGCTGTCAGATGATGAAAACATTTATGATCGGATTAATCACACTTTTCATTTTTGTGATTAATCACATACATTCATTTGACAGCCCTAATTTTATTTATGTACACATTAAATGCTGTATATTTCGTCACTAAAATAAAGAGTTTAGGCAGCTGGCCTGCAAGCGATAACGTGCTAAGAAAGTGCAAGAGGAAGTGATACCACTCGCTATCTTTATTTTGTGAGAGCAGAAGTCAGAGTTGGAGGAAACACAAACCCTGCAGTAAGCCATTAAATACTGTCTAATACAGGGATGCCAAACATGCGGCCCGCGGGCCAGAGCAGGTTCAATCCGGCATGTGAGATGAGATTAAGCGTGAAATTGAACTGCATTTTAAAATGAAAGAAACTGCAGTTTTAAATGTGTCCACTAGATGTCGCAAAAGCAATTCTGTTAGGCAAGCAAATAGTTTACCAAACAAGACGTACATGGTGAAGCGGGGCTGCGACTCCTACTCCTCGACCCAACATAAAACAAACGGGGCAACGCCCCTAGTGGCATGTCTCGAGTTGTATGTACGAAACTCAAAACCAGTGAAGTTGGCACGTTGTGTAAATCGTAAATAAAAACGGAATACAATTAATTGTAAATCCTTTTCAACTTATATTCAATTGAATAAACTCCAAAGACAAGATACTTAACTCATTTAGAATTTGATGACTGTAACATGTTTCAAAAAAGCTGGCACAAGTGGCAAAAAAAGACTGAGAAAGTTGAGGAATGCTCATCAAACACTTATTTGGAACATCCCACAGGTGAACAGGCTAATTGTGAACAGGTGGGTGCCATGATTGGGTATAAAAGCAGCTTCCATGAAATGCTCAGTCATTCACAAACAAGGATGGGGCGAGGGTCACCACTTTGTCAACAAATGCCTGAGCAAATTGTCCAACAGTTTAAGAACAACATTTCTCAACCAGCTATTGCAAGAAATTTAGGGATTTCACCATCTACGGTCCGTAATATCATCAAAAGATTCAGAGAATCTGGAGAAATCACCAAAAACCAACATTGAATGCAACATCAGTGTGTAAATGATATCACCACGTAGGCTCGGGAACACTCCAGAAAACCACTGTCAGTAACTACAGTTGGTCGCTACATCTGTAAGTGCAAGTTAAAACTATCCTACGCAAGGCGAAAGCCATTTATCAACAACACCCAGAAACTCCGCTGGCTGCGCTGGGCCCGAGCTCATCTAAGATGGACTGATGCAAAGTGGAAAAGTTTTCTGTGGTCTGACGAGTTCACATTTCAAATTGTTTTTGGAAACTGTGGACGTTTTCCAAAGAGGAAAAGAACCGGACTGTTATAGGCGCAAAGTTGAAAAGCCTGCATCTGTGATGGTATGGGGGTGTATTAGTGCCCAAGACATGGGTAACTTACACATCTGTGAAGGCACCATTAATACTGAAAGGTACATACAGGTTTTGGAGCAACATATGTTGCCATCCAAGCAACGTTACCATGGACGCCCCTGCTTATTTCAGCAAGACAATGCCAAGCCACGTGTTACATCAACTTGGTTTCATAGTAAAAGAGTGTGGGTACTAGACTGGCCTGCCTGTAGTCCAGACCTGTCTCCCATTGAAAATGTGTGGTGCAATATGAGTCGTAAAATAGCACAAGGGAGACCCCCGGACTGTTGAACAACTTAAGCTGTACATCAAGCAAGAATGGGAAAGAATTCCACCTGAAAAGCTTCAAAAATGGTTCTCCTCAGTTCCCAAGCGTTTACTGAGTGTTGTTAAAAGGAAAGGCCATGTAACACAGTGGTGAACATGCCCTTTCCCAACTTCTTTGTCACGTGTTGCTGGCATCAAATTCTAAAGTTAATGATTATTTGCAAAAAAAAAAAATGTTTATCAGTTTGAACATCAAATATGTTGTCTTTGTAGCATATTCAACTGAATTTGGGTTGAAAATGATTTGCAAATCATTGTATTCCGTTTATATTTACATCTAACACAATTTCCCAACTCAAATGGAAACGGGGTTTGTACATACAGCTAGCCTAAATAGCATGTTAGCATCGATTAGCCGTCATGCATTGACCAAATGTGCATGATTAGTACTCTAACAAGTCAATCAAATCAACAAAGCTCACCTTTGTGCATTCACGCACAGTATAAAACGTTTAGTGGACAAAATGAGACAGAGAAGGAGTGGCATGAAACACAACTTTCTGTGGCAGCGTCTGAGAAAGTTGGGCATGTAAAGAAACTACGGTGAGTTCAAGGACTGACGGAATTAGTAGGACAAAATGGCGCTCGCCTAATACTCTCATCAGTGAAGCATGTTTAATGCCCACATGCCAACTTTTTTGCAACGTGTTCGCCAAAAAAAAATAAGTTTCTCAGTTGGAACATTAAATATGTTGACTTCGCAGTCTATTCAATTCAATATAAGTTGAAAATAATTTGCAAATCATTGTATTTTGTTGTTATTTACGAATTACACAACGTGCCAACTTCACTGGTGTGGTATTTTGGGCCGAAGTAAAACAAAAAAAATTTAATCTGAAGTTGTCATAGTTATATTTTTAAGTTAACAAGCCATGATTTTACCCGTCTGGCCCACAGAGGAATAGCTTTTTCTCCATGCTAAAATGAGTTTGACACCCCTGGTCTAATAAGTTAGAGAACAACATTGATACAACATCACTTCCTGAAACAATTCACTTCCCACTTTTAGACACTTCCTGCACCGCTTCGATCCACCCCTTCCTCTCCTCGCCCGTGGCCGCCTGGAGGTAGTAATGCGTTTCCTCCGAGGTGATGATCTCGAAGAGGTTTCCTTCGATGTCATATTTTTTGGCTTTCGTGGATAAAAGAATGGGGAGAAAAAAAATGAGGTTTTTGAAAGAGAAAAGAAAGCTAGAAGTATAGTCACCCACCGTCCGGCACAAACTCCAGAGCTGTCACCACGGACCCCCGCAAATAGACGGAGCCCAGGGGGTCTTCACCCTGACGCATTCGGGAGAAGCAGGGTGAAGCAAACCGACTTTCCAAACATGCAATATTCCGACTTACCTTGGTGGGGTCGTAATAGTGCATATAAGGAGGGTCGTTCCTCAGAATGAACTTGCGGACTTTCCAGTTTTTCCTCCTGTGGCCCTGAGAGTGTCAACACATCGAAGTGTACGCAGATGAATCATCCAATCAAGCCTTTAGAGGCGTCGCCCATACCTGTTTGAGCAAGCAGCCTTGTTTGACGATTTTCCCTCTGAACTCCTCCTTGAGAAGAGAGTCCTCGTCACTGGAGTAACCTTCGCAGAAGAATCCGCTGTCTGCCTGTCGCAAAACCACGCACGACATTGGAGTACCAGTCCCTTATCGTTGTCTAGTACCAGTCCCTTATCGTTGTCTAGAACAGTGGTTCTCAACCACTAGTGTACCGTGAGATATTGTTTGGTGTGCCGTGGGAGATTATGTAATTTCACCTAATTGGGTTAAAAATGTTTTTTGCAAACCGGCAAAAGCTCTAGAGCTCGGTAGAGTAACCGTGTAATACTCTTCCATATCAGTAGGTGGCAGCCGGTAGCTAATTGCTTTGTAGATGTCGGAAACAGCGGGAGGCAGGGTGCAGGTAAAAAGGTGTCTAATGCTTAAACCAAAAATAAACAAAAGGTGAGTGCCCCTAAGAAAAGGCATTGAAGCTTAGGGAAGGCTATGCAGAACGAAACTAAAAACTGAACGGGCTACAAAGTAAACAAAAACAGAATGCTGGACGACAGCAAAGACTTACTGCGGAGCAAAGACGGCGTCCACAATGTACATCAGAACATGACATGACAATCAACAATGTCCCCACAAAGAAGGATTCAAAACAACTGAAATATTCTTGATTGCTAAAACAAAGTAGATGCGGGAAATATCGCTCAAAAGAAGACATGAAACTGCTACAGGAAAATACCAGAAAAAGAAGAAAAGCCACCAAAATAGGAGCGCAAGACAAGAAGTAAAACACTACGCACGGGAAAACAGCAAAAAACTCAAAATAAGTCAGGGTGTGATGTGACAGGTGGTGACAGTACACCTACTTTGAGACAAGAGCTATATTGATGCATGCTTGGTTATGGTTTAAAGTCATATCCAACAATTGCCTTGGCTCAAAAAAGTTTGAAAAACACTGGTCTAGACCAGTGTTTTTCGACCACTAGTGTACCGTGAGATACTGTTTGGTGTGCCGTGGGAGATTATGTAATTTCACCTTTTTTGGTTACAAATATTTTTTGCAAACCGGTATTTAAAATCCGCAAGTGTGCAGTTGTTGAGTGTCTGTGCTGTCTAGAGCTCGGCAGAGTAACCGTGTAATACTCTTCCATATCAGTAGGTGGCAGCCGGTAGCTAATTGCTTTGTAGATGTCGGGAACGACGACAATGGTTTGCAGGTAAAAAGGTATCTAATGGTTAAACCAAAAATAAACAGAAGGCAAGTGCTGCTAAGAAAAGGCATTGAAGCTTAGGGATGGCAAAACGAAGCTAAAACTGAACTGGCTGCAAAGTAAACAAAAACAGAACGCTGGACGACAGCAAAGACTTACAGCGTGTGGAGCAGCAGACGGCGTCCACAAAGTACATCCGTACATGACATGACAATCAACACCAAAATAGGAACGCAAGACAAGACCTAAAACACTACACACAGGACAACAGCAAAAAACTCAGAATAAGTCAGGGCGTGATGTGACAGGTGGTGACAGTACACCTACTTTGAGACAAGAGCTATAGCGATGCATGCATATCCAACAATTGTGAGAACGACTTTTTACTGTCAATATCGGCTGCTCAGTTTCTTTTTTTTATGTTTTCTGCTGGTGGTGTGCCTCGGGATTTTTTCAATGAGAAAAATGTGCCTTGGCTCAGACAAGGTTAAAAAACACGGGTCTAGAGCGGTGGTTCTCAAACGTTTGTCACAAAGTGCCACCACAGAAAACACATGGACTGTCATGAATTGTCGAACAGTTTAAGAACAACATTGCAAGGAATGTTGGGATTTCACCATCTACGGTCCGTAATATCATCAAAAGGTTCAGAGAATCTGGAGACATTTCTGCATGTAAGCGGCAAAGCCGAAAACCAACATTGAAAGCCCGTGACCGTCGTTCCCTCAGGCGGTACTGCATCAAAAAGCGACATCAGTGTGTAAAGAATATCACCACATGGGCTCAGGAACACTCCAGAAAACCACTGTCAGTAACTACAGTTGGTCGCTTCATCTGTAAGTGCAAGTTAAAACTCTATTATGCAAAGCGAAAGCCATTTATCAACAACACCCAGAAACGCCGCCGGCTTCGCTGGGGCCGAGCTTATCTAAGATGGACTGATGCAAAGTGGGCCCTGCGATGAGGTGGCGACTTGTCCAGGGTGTACCCCGCCTTCCGCCCGATTGTAGCTGAGATAGGCTCCAGCGCCCCCTGCGACCCCGAAGGGAATAAGCGGTAGAAAATGGATGGATGGATGGATGATGCAAAGTGGAAAAGTGTTCCGTTTTTTAAATTATGTATTATATTTTTTTATAATAATTTTCTTAGGCCTCCACAAATCGGTCAATCCTTTCGCCCTGGTATTGAGAAACAACTCTGGAAGTGTCCCTGCTCTGGTAGTGATCGAGCACCCCGAGAAAGGATCTATAAACGGCCCTGCCTAATAGCTAAAGCTGGGGAGATACTTTAGTATGTTTATGATTTCAGAAGTGTTACGCTTGCAGTCGACTTACAAAGTAGTAAAAAGCATCGGTCTGGTCCAAGAAAACTGAGTTTTCGCCGCTCTCTGCCCCCTCTTTGGAGAGATCACCGGCAGGCTGCAGGAAGCCCTCGTTCAGAAGGCCTGTGGACAACATCAGCGCCTCGGGCCTGTTCCGAGCCTTCTCCTTGGAGATGAGCCAGTCTACCACAGTGGAACCTTTGAGGCAAACAGAGTGAAAGTATGACCTTTTTGCACAGTCACAAAAAAAGGAAGCGCAACCGAAAAGAGAAATGGCACCTGTGAAGCAGTGGTTAAAGATGCGGTTCTCCCGCTCCAGTTTTAACTCTTTGACCCCTTCGTCTTGGTCTCTCAGTAGAGTGTACAGCTGACTGATGGAGCACAAAAGAAACAGTTCGTGGGACTTCTAGTCGAGTCCGCGGTCTTAATTCCAAGACTTCAAAGATTCTTACGCAAGGTTAACCGTGTCCGGCAGGCGAATGGAGCGTCTTGTGGACTTCCTAGCGAACTTCTTCCCCCCTTGCAGACACGTGATGGCCCTCTTGATGTCTTTCACCCACAATTCTCTCTCCTCCACATGCGAGGCTTGGAAGAAGTGGTCCTGCTTCTTGAGTGTGGTGATCTTGAACACCAGCTGAAGAGTAAACCCACAAAGTCAAACCCCCACACCTCCCAAAACATAGACGATCAGGTTTAAATTACTGTTTCCATACCACTCTATTGCCACAATCCTGGCAAGGATTGACAAGCGTGGCACCGTTCAGAGGGATCATTCCTTTGGGGGACTGATCCGTTTTCTTCTTGTAGAATTCCAGGCCATCATCGGACAGGACCACCCACACTGCTGTCCAGTAGTTTAACACTGAACGCTGTGGACGACATGAAGATGCGTGATTATGCAATGGTTATTGTTTACCTTATGTTTGTACCTAATGCGTATGGTGCATTAGTATTAATTGGTAGGTAGATTTGGTAGCCACGCGGACACCACCTTTTTAGTTACCAGTTCGTTCTTAGGCTATGTCTACACTAAGCCGGATAACCCCTTAAACAAATAATTATTTAGCCGTAGCCTCGTTTCAGCCACACTAATCAATACATTTTTTACACGGTTAAGTGCGCTGTCTATTTCTTGAATCTCCAAATCTTAGCTTTCTTTGTATGGATTCATTAATCGTTTACAAACTGAGTTCGGAGAGATAGTGAAATCCGAAAGACAGCGCCCCACACAGGAAGTGACGTCAGAAAGAACGCGCCACAGCCAGCTTCATAACAACCGGAGCTAACCACTGGAAAGATGGAGGCGAGTCATCCAGACATGCCCGTGTTTCTCATTCTTCTAACTGTACAGACGCTTGTGGAAATCACACATGAATACCTTCAGTGAAGGAAACACGCGATTGCAGCTATTTTGGATACAACACTTCTCAGACGGCAAGAGAACTTTCAAATGTACGGAATTCTACTTATCGAAAAACGTAGTCCCTTCTGGCAGGTTTAAGCACCGATCTATAAAGAAAGGAAGAACAAGAAGCTAGGAATCAGGCAGAGACAGAGTTAAGTTTTGCTCATGAGGAGAACACATGGAGCTGCACACTCAGTTACAGTCTCAGCCTACGCTCCGAGGAACAGTCCATGCGCTCCTCTATTTATTCGGTGGAGGAGTTCCCTAGTTACATGCTGAGGCTGCTTCTAAAGGGAGGGGTCACACATTATGCGAGCAGCTCAGTACGCACAATACGTGATTATTCAGAACGGAATGTGCTGGGGGCCTTGTGATTGCGCCCTGTCTTTGCTTTGTCCGCTGTTGATATGCCTTATCTCCGTTGAGGTGCTGGTTCGTCCTTGGCTGTTAGCAAGCTGAAAGACAGAAAACATCTGTGGCGAGGCCACTCCTCACATGCAGAGGAAGATAACAAGTTGTGTGCCCTTGCACGAGAAGAAAAAGTACAGCTCGAGCACAATAGATAATAACTAGAACAACGGCCTTTAAGCATAAGAGTTGTGTGATAACTTATATATAATTATTCTAACACCTTCCTCCCGTGGGTGTGATAAAAAAGGTAGCGTGTGCTTTGTATTACCTGGCCGTCGAGTGAAGACTACGGAAAACATCGAATGCATTTGGACTGGCAAAGCAGACCGTATCAGTTATTGTCCGCCATGTACAAGAGTGTTACTAAAACAGCCTTCTTTCATCTCCGCTAAAATTTGTTCCATTTTGTCCACTCGCGACGCTGAGATCATTATTCATGCGTTCGTTACGTCTCGTCTCAATTACTGTAACGTTTTATTTTCGGGTCTCCCTATGTGTAGCATTAAAAGATTACAGTTGGTACAAAATGCGGCTGCTAGACTTTTGACAAGAACAAGAAAGTTTGATCATATTACGCCTATACTGGCTCACCTGCACTGGCTTCCTGTGCACTTAAGATGTGACTTTAAGGTTTTACTACTTACGTATAAAATACTACACGGTCTAGCTCCTTCCTATCTTGCTGATTGTATTGTACCATATGTCCCGGCAAGAAATCTGCGTTCAAAGAACTCCGGCTTATTAGTGATTCCAAGAGCCCAAAAAAAGTCTGCGGGCTATAGAGCGTTTTCTGTTCGGGCTCCAGTACTATGGAATGCCCTCCCGGTAAAAGTTAGAGATGCTACCTCAGTAAAGCATATAAGTCCCATCTTAAAACTCATTTGTATACTCTAGCCTTTAAATAGATCCCCTTTTTAGACCAGTTGATCTGCCGTTTTCTTTTCTCCTCTGCCCCCTCGCTGGTTCCGGTGACCATGGATGAGGTGCTGGCTGTCCAGAGTTGAGACCCGGGGTGGACCGCTCGCCTGTGCATCGGTTGGGGACGTCTCTGCGCTACTGACCTGTCTCCGCTCGGGATGGTCTCCTGCTGGCCCCACTATGGACTGGACTCTCACTGTTATGTTGGATCCACTAGGGACTGTACTTAGAGGGGGGGTTATCCACATATGCGATCCTCCCCAAGGTTTCTCATTGTCATTCACATCGACGTCCCTTGTGTGGGCTCTGTGCCGAGGATGTCGTTGTGGCTTGTGCAGCCCTTTGAGACTTTTGTGATTTAGGGCTATATAAATAAACATTGATTGATTGATTGATGTATGTCGCGGACTCAATGTCTAGGTCCAGAGTATATAAAGTCACCAAAAAGGAATGGACTGTGACGACTGGGTCGCATGATGATGCGTGGTTGTTCTCCCAGGAATGCAGACGTCTTCGGACACAGCGTGCAGGTAGGAAAATTATTTATTTGAGAAACAAATCATACGGGAACAAACAAAAACGTGCTCCTAGCACTTAAGACAAAAACAAAGGGGCTAGCGTGGGAGTTAGCAAGAAAAATAGCCTAGCGTTTAAACCAGCAGGAATAGAAATAGTCGTCAACTGTTGCATCAAGCAAATTTGGAAGCCAGACCGAGTGAGGCCAGCGCATAGACTAAATAGCCCTCTGATTAGCGCCCGGGCAACAGGTGCACGTCCCGAACACTAACCAGAGGCAGGTGTGTGCAATCTGCCGTCATGGCAACTGAAACAAACAAACTCAAGGTGCTGAAAACACACGTGACTTGAAAGCGTAAACAAACTATGATCCGGGCAGCAGATCATAACATGGACAATGGAAAGTAAAAGAGTGAGGAGTGTCCTGACCAGATATCTAGATCCCTAGTTTGATTGATGTAAAATGTTCTTTATCACATTGTTTACTTTCACATGTCCATTAAAGATTTGATTAATGTATGATGGCTCAGGTGTGATTCACTACAATAGGGCCCCACAGCACACTGGATTCCAGTTAATCGAAATACCATTACACTGGATATTGTTCAGATAAGTTACATTTAATTCAAGAACTTGCACACAATGCAATATTCCACGTATGCGTACTAGGTCGCATTGCGCCGGCGGACGGAGGGGGTCAAGGGGGTTGTAGTAGATTTTCTGACCTTTGAGCTATATTCCGTGTCTATCAAGAATGTCTGCTTGTTTCATTTATCTTCTATTCTACACCATTGAAGGACCAGATGTAGGACAAAGTTGAATATGGAGTCGCTCTGACCATTCTACAAAATGTTTTGATTGTCTAAGCATGACTAAGGGATTCAAGGATATTACATTTCTAGTGTGTTCACTTTTTGTCGAAACATCTAAAACCGAGGAAGTAGCTTGTTACCTTCTTCACCAAGTATCCCTCTCTGATCTGTTGTGGCTCCATCCCTTTGCTGCTCCTAATGCTGCTGTTGATGATGAAGATGATGGTGACGATGATGATGATGATGCTTCACTGCTGTAGTCTTCTAATAACATTCCATCCCACCCAACTTTTTATTGCCTCTGCATCTGCTGCAGCGCCTTCAACACCATAAACGGCGAGCAGGAAGTGGCCCAATGTGTGTGTGTGTGTGTGTGTGAGTGTGTGTGTGGGCTGGGTGTGTGACAAAGACACAGTGTTTTATCTACTTCCTCTATTTCCGCAGCATGAACGCCCAATGTTTCTATATATATATATATATGTTACTCAGCTTTTGACATGTTTTCACAATCCGATGATGGAAAAAAACAAACATGTGGTCATCACTAATATTAGGAAATAAAGTGTGAGTGTGACTACTGTAGCACAGGGCCGGCCCGTGGCATAGGCCGTACAGGCAAATGCTAAGGGCGCCGTCCATCAGGGGGCGCCACGCCAGTGCCACAAATGTTGGAGAAAAAAAAAAAAAATTGGTACTATTATTTTTAAATTAAATAAAATGCAAAGTAAAGCCTATTTAATCGAAATATAATTTGTTACAACATTAACCCCCCCCACCCCCCTCCCCCCACACGGTGCGCCCCCTCCCTTCCCGTATCATGACTCTTTTTGGACGTCACCACATCAAAAAAATCAACACAAGATGTCAAAACGGCCAAAACTGTCAGGTGCCCAGGGAATAAAAAAAGAGAAAAGAAGAGGAGAAACGAGAAAAAGACAGAGGTAGCAGGTAGGTAACGTTAGCCTACATGGAATTATTTGTCTGTTACAGAATGTGATAGTAACCTGGCTTTTTAGCATTAAGCTAATGTTACATGATTCGGCAATTGCTAATCAATAAATAGCTAGTTCTGTTTTAACGTCGGGTTAATATGTGGGGAGGGGGGGGGGGGGGTGGGGGGGGGCTGGCTAAATTATTATGGAAAATAATAATGTAACGTTAGGTAATTACAGTACTCCCTGGTGTACAGTAATTTGTAAGTCATTCTAGTTAATGCAATATTAAAAAGCACAATAGTTGTTATAATATAGTTGTTAAAGTCATACTGGTTTGATATCTTGTTTTGTGCAGTGCCTTATTTATATTGTATTTTTTAATTTATTTTATGCAACTTGTTGACACGTTTTATTTTGTGTTTATGTATGTAAAAAATATTGTATTTCATATATTCATTTATTTA
Source organism: Entelurus aequoreus (assembly GCF_033978785.1). NCBI lineage: Eukaryota > Metazoa > Chordata > Actinopteri > Syngnathiformes > Syngnathidae > Entelurus > Entelurus aequoreus. The sequence continues at coordinate 5,833,122 of NC_084739.1, read as the reverse complement.
TTCATATATATATATATATATATATATGTATATATATATATATATAACTATTCTGATTGTTAATTTGCTTTCTTTAAGTTAAAAAAAAAAGGTCAAAGACAAAGCTTTTCGGTTTCTTGTGAGTATATACACTTCACTGCCGATGTGGGGGGGCGCCACCTAAAATTTTGCCTAAGGCGCCAGATTGGTTAGGGCCGGGCCTGCTGTAGCATGTGCATGACCTCATTTGTCAGTCTGTGTAAAGTCCCTGGTTCCAATAATGACATAAAACAGCTTAATAATTGGTATAAAAAATGTTAGTCATAAGCACACGATCATTAGAAAAGTGTTGTCTCGATACTAAAAATGTTGGTACCAAAATGTACTTTTCGATACTTTTCTAAATAAAGGGGAACCACAAAAAAAATGGCATTATTGGCTTTATTTTTTTTTTTAAAATCGTACAGTACGTTAAAAAAATATATGAAAAAAATATGTTTTTTGTTAAATTGTTAATTATTGGAAAACAGCTGATAGAAATAAAGAGCATTCAAATATTATAGTCAAACACAAAAACCCTCACATTTGTCCAACCAAATAGTATAATAAAATACATAATACAATACTCTAATAAAATAATTAGCTAACTTGTAAACATAACTCATTTTAGAAGCTGTGACTTTGGTAAAAATACCAGGAAAATTCATAGATTAGATTAAACGAGTGTAAAGGTGACAAAAGGCTGTTATTTATTTTCATGTCTAGAAGGCTCTCATGATGTAAAATAATAATAATAATAATAATAATAATAAAACTGGAAGGTCGTAAACATGTTTTTTTATGCTCTATGAATTTATTTTTAAAATTCCTACACACACAATCTTACCGATAAAAAATAAATATTTAAAATAGTTAATGAAACATTATGAAATATATATATATATTTTTTTTTTAAATTTTTTTTTTTATATGATATTCATCCTGTAATGCTGGTGAATTATGAAAAAAAATATTGTTTTTGTTAAATTGCTAATTATTAGAAAACAACAGCTAAGAGCATTCAAATATTAAAGTCAAACACAAAAACCCTCACATTTGTCCAACCAAATAGTACATTAAAATATATAATAAAATAATTAGCTAACTTGTAAACATAACTCATTTTAGAAGCTGTGACTTTAGTAAAAAAATACCAGGAAAATTCATAGATTAGATTAAACGAGTGTAAAGGTGACAAAAGGCTGTTATTTATTTTCATGTCTAGAAGGCTCTCATGATGTAAAAAAAAAAAAAAAATTACTAAAACTGGAAGGTCGTAAACATGTTTTTTTATGCTCAATGAATTTATTTTTAAAATTCCTACACACACAATCTTACCACTAAAAATAAATATCTAAAATAGTTAATGAAACATTATGAAATATATATATATATATATATATATATATATATATATATATATATATATATATATATATATATATATATATATATATATATATATATATATATATATATATATATATATATATATATATATATATATATATTTTTTTTTTTTATATATGATATTCATCCTGTAATGCTGGTGAATTATGAAAAAAATATTGTTTTTGTTAAATTGTTAATTATTAGAAAACAACAGCTAAGAGCATTCAAATATTAAAGTCAAACACAAAAACCCTCACATTTGTCCAACCAAATAGTATAATAAAATACATAATAAACTAGTATAACAGAATACTTAGCTAACTTGTAAACATAACTCATTTTAGAAGCTGTGACGCTAGAAAAAATACCAGCAAAATGTGTAGATTAGATACGTGGATTAGATTAAACGAGTGTAAAGGTGACAAAAGGCTGTTATTTATTTTCATTCCTGGAGGGCTCTCAAGATGTAAAAAGAAATAATAATAAAACTGGAAGTTCGTAAAAATGTTTTTTTATGCTCTATGAATTTATTATAAAAAATTCTACTTCAGACATTCATTTAGTACGGCCGTGTCGTAACGATTAACGGCAATGAATGAGGAATGATTGTATTGAAATGTTACAAATATTTAATAGTAATAATAATTCATGTTTAGTGATAGTCTCACACAATCTTACCACTAAAAATAAATATTTAAAATAGTTAATAAAACATTATGAAATATATATATACATATATATATATATACTGTATATATATATATATATATATATATATATATATATATATATATATATATATATATATATATATATATATATATATATATATATATATATATATATATTTATTTTTTTTAATTTTTATTTTTTTTATTTTATCTTTTTTTTTTTTTAATGATATTCATCCTGTAATGCTGGTCAATTATGAAAAAAATATATTTTTTTGTTAAATTGTTAATTATTAGAAAACAACAGCTAAGAGCATTCAAATATTAAAGTCAAACACAAAAACCCTCACATTTGTCCAACCAAATAGTATAATAAAATACATAATAAACTAGTATAATAAAATAATTAGCTAACTTGTAAACATAACTCATTTTAGAAGCTGTGACTTTAGTAAAAATACCAGCAACATGTGTAGATTAGATTTGTAGATTAGATTAAACGACTTTAAAAAGGCTGTTATTTCTTTTCATGTCTAGAGGGCTCTCCTGATGTAAAAAATAAATAAATAAATAAAACTGGAAGGTCTTAAAAATGTTTTTTTATGCTCTATGAATTTATTTTAAAAATTCCTACTTCAGACATTCATTTAGTACGGCCGTGTTGTAACGATTAACGGCAATGAATGAGGAATGATTGTATTGAAATGTTACAAATATTTAATAGTAATAATAATTCATAATTATTCACAATCTTACCACTAAAAATAAATATTAAAATATTTAATAAAACATTATGAAATACATTTTTTCATATGATATTCATCCTGTAATGCTGGTGAATTTTGACAAAAAAAATGTTTTTGTTAAATTGTTAATTATTGGAAAACAACAGCTAATAGAAATAAAGAGCATTAAAATATTAAAGTCAACACAAAAAAACTCACATTTGTCTTTATAATAAAATACATAATAAAATAGTATAATAATATAACTAGATAACTCTTAAACATAACTAATTTTAGAAGCTGTGATTTTAGAAAAAATACCAGCAAAATTTGTAGATTAGATTTGTAGATTAGATTAAACGAGTGTAAAGGTGACAAAAGGCTGTTATTTCTATTCATGCAAAAATAATAATAATAAAACTGGAAGGTCGTAAACATGTTTTTTTATGTTCTATGAACTTATTTTTTAAATTCCTACTTCAGACATTCATTTAGTAAGGCCGTGTCGTAACGATTAACGGCAATGAATTGTATTGAAATGTTACAAATATTTAATAGTAATAATAATTCATATTTAGTGATGGTCTCACACAATCCTACCACTAAAAATAAATAAAAAATAAATATTAAAATAGTTAATAAAACCTTATGAATATATATATATATATATATATATATATATATATATATATATATATATATATATATATATATATATATATATATATATATTTTTTTTTTTTTTAAATTAAATCATTTATTTTTTTTGAATACATTATTCATCCTGTAATGTTGGTGAATTATGAAAAAAAAAAAAGTTAAATTGTTAATTATTGGGAAACAACAGCTAATAGAAATCAAGAGCAATCAAATATTAAAGTCAAACACAAAAACCCTCACATTTATCGAAGCAAATAGTATAATAAAATACATAATAAAATAGTATAATAAAATAACTAGCTAACTTGTAAACATAACTCATTTTAGAAGCTGTGACTTTAGAAAAAAAATACCAGCAAAATGTGTAGATCTAGTAGAATAAAATGGAATAGAATATAGTTTTATTTGTCATTATTACAGTGAACAGGTTCAAAGAAAAACGAAATTGGAGCAGATCCCCTCAGGTGCATACACAATAATTTAGTAATATAAATTGTAAAAAAAAATATGTGTCTATATATATGTATATATCCACACACATGCATAAATCCATACATATGCATACATATACATATACACATATAACATTATTGCACATTATAGTCCGAAAAAATAAAAATACATGATACACTGTGCTCACTCAGGGCCTGTTTAATGCTACTAATGAATCTAATCCCCAAAACATGCTTTTTTTTAAAAATGGTAATATTTCGTTTGTCCACTAGAGGACGCCACAAACACAGCAGCAAAAACAAAAGAGTGAAACACAAACCAGTGAACAAGCTGCCACGTTGTTAAAACGACCTCATGTGACGACAAACAGAATTTAAAAACGTCGGAAAGGTGACACAGTAAAAAGCTCGGGAGTAAACGTCGGAGAAGAAATACGCGCCTCGCGGCGATGTGCTCACGCTGCATAGTGGCACTCCATCAACGTGGACATTTACCAGACTCTTGTCCCATCTGCATTAAATCAGCTTTTCATCAGGTCGGGGGGCCATGGAGGAACATGAACACACCACTGTTTACGACTCTATTGATTAGTCTCGGAAGGTGGTGCAGGTGGGAGTGGGAGTGGGAGTGGGGCGTCTGTCAACATGAGTCATCTGGTGCAGAGGTTCCCGGTGGAAAAGGAACAGGATGTACAGAATTATGATTTCCCTGAGAGGCGAAGGGGCAAATAGAAGGACGTGGAAGTGTTGATATTGGTCTGTGTCGAGGGTCGAACTCACCCCCTTCCCACCATGCTAGATGCTATACTTCAAATCCAGATATACTGCCATCTTGTGGAGTTAATAATAACTACATGGTTGCCTACAGCCACAGCTTTTCATGCCACTTAAAGGCCTACTGAAAGCCACGACTACCGACCACGCAGTCTGATAGTTTATATATCAATGATGGAATCTTAACATTGCAACTAGGGATGTCCGATAATATCGGTAAATGCGTTAAAATGTAATATCGGAAATTATCGGTATCGGTTTTTTTATTATTGTAGTAGAATTTCTGACCTTTTGACCTATATTTCTTGTCTTTTAAGAATGTCCGCTCATTTTCAATCCTCTTGTATTTTGTGCCATTGAATGGACCAGTGGTGGGACAAAAGTGAATATTAAGTCGTGCCAACCTGTCTACAGAATGTGTTGACTGTCTAAAGGATTCGAGTTGTTATGGAACAGATAGGAAAAACAACAAGACATTGACGCATTTAGATAACAAACAATGACGCACAAAAGACATATAAAAAATGGCAGAAGACCGGAACTCGAGAGTGATTTTGGCTTGTGTGTGTCTTGTTTGCTCCGGAGTGACATGTGGTCTGTCTGCACGGCCAACTCAATTCAACCTGCACTTCTGATAATGGGTAAATACATTTGTTGTACTAAACTACTTTTGTTGCCTGTTTAAGCTTCGGACAATCCACTACATTATCTGTTTCGTTTTTTTTTTTTTTTTTTTAATTAAATCAACATAAAAAACACAAGATACACTTACAATTAGTGCACCAACCCAAAAAACCTCCCTCCCCCCATTTCTTTCTGTTATCAATATTCTGGTTCCTACATTATATATCAATATATATCAATACAGTCTGCAAGGGATACAGTCCGTAAGCACAGATGATTGTGCGTGCTGCTGGTCCACTAATAGTACTAACCTTTAACAGTTAATTTGACTCATTTTCATTCATTACTAGTTTCTATGTAACTGTTTTTATATTGTTTTACTTTATTCTTTATTCAAGAAAATGTTTTTAATTTAGTTATCTTATTTTATTATTTTTTTTAAAAAGTACCTTATCTTCACCATACCTGGTTGTCCAAATTAGGCATAATAATGTGTTAATTCCACGACTGCATATATCGGTTGATATCGGTATCGGTTGATATCGGTATCGGTAATTAAAGAGTTGGACAATATCGGAATATCGGATATCGGCAAAAAGCCATTATCGGACATCCCTAATTGCAACACATTCCAATACAGAGTATAACACTACCACCACCATGCTTGACGGTAGGCATGGTGTTCCTGGGATTAGAGACCTCACCTTTTTCTCCTTCAAACATATTGCTGGGTATTGTGGCCAAACATCTCATTTTTTGTTCCGTATGACATCACATGGGCAAAGATAAGACCTTCTGGAGGAAAGTTCTGTGGTCAGATAGTTTTGTGGTAATAATAATAACAATAATAATAATAGATTTTATTTGTAAAAAAGCACTTTACATTGAGTAAACAACCTCAAAGAGCTACAGCGTATTAAAAAAATAAAAATAAAAAGATAATTAAAAATAAATAAAAACTAGAACAGCCAAATAGCTAGAACTAGTATGTATATATTAAAAAAAAGGCTTTTTTTTTTTTTTTTTTTTAAAAGAAGGGTTTTCAAGCCTTTTTTAATGATGATTTTAGGTTGTTCTGAAGAATTTGGAGGTAATCCTCCTTTTTTCATTGTCCCATTTACTCTCTGTAAAGCACCAGTTCCATTGGCAGCAAAACAGGCCCCAGAGCATAATACTACCACCACCATGCTTGACGGTAGGTTTGGTGTTCCTGGGATTAAAGGCCTCAGCTTTTCTCCTCCAAACATATTGCATACTGGGTATGTGGCCAAACCGTTCAATAGACCCATAATAAATTAATTAAAGAACCACATTTTATGAATGCTTTTTTTGTGACCGACATGTATGTGCTCCAATCACTCTATCACAAAAAAATAAAAGTTTATCGGAAACTCAAGACATTCATGACATTATGTTCTTTACAAGTGTATGTCAACTTTTGACCACGACTGTAAATATAACGTATTTCATAATGTTGCATTATTGCTATAACTTACATGAAAATACCTGAAGGTTATTTGACGTTTTGTCAATACGTGGAGCCATTGTCTCGTTGTGTCCCTCCTACTGCAATAATTGTTGTGACACCTGCCTCTTTATATGTGTTGGACACGCCTCGCTACTTCCCTTTTGTCCACGATACCAACGTGAGAGGTAGGCGTCCGCACGGCGACAGAAAAGTGTATTTATTGTCTCATTAAGAACTTAAGTTCACTATTTCTTGTTCTGTATTTTTGTATCGGTGTATGGGCTCGACAAATTGGCAGAAAAACATTGACTGTGTTTGTAGTTCCTGTATTTTCAGGTATGTTTTTATTTCGTCGTTATCGTACGTAACTTCCCTTCTCTTTTGTCCGTGATATCAACCAGAGAGGGGCTCGACAAATTGGCAGAAAAACATTGACCGTGTTTGTATTTCCTGTATCGTCTAATGTTTTGCCACGTGTAAAGTGCAGATGATGAACCCCTGGTGTTGGTCGTGTTTATTGAATCCTGCACACAACGCAGAGGAAAAAGAACCCTGGTTACACGGGGGACATCTGGATTTTTATTTTTTACATTTATTTTTTTTATTTTGGCAGTTTTTAGGAGCGCTCTGTTTTTAAGGACCTTCTGCAAAAATATGCTTTTTGAACTGTGTCAGTCATTGCTGTCGGTCTTGAACCCCGAGATGCAGAAATGGCAGGCGTAGAGCAGGAAAACACAGGGCCGGCCCGTGGCATAGGCCGTATAGGCAAATGCTAAGGGCGCCGTCCATCAGGGGGCGCCACGCCAGTGCCACAAATGTTGGAGAAAAAAAAGAAAAAAAAAGTTGGTACTATTATTTCCAAAGACAAAAAATAATCCCACGTTAATTAAAATGCAAAGTAAAGCCTATTTAATAGAAATATTATTTGTTACAACATTACGCCCCCCCATTCCCCCGCACGGTGCGCCCCCTCCCTTCCCGTATCATGACTCTTACCACATCAAAAAATTAACACAAGATGTCAAAACGGCCAAAACTGTCAGGTGCCCAGGGAAGAAAAAAGAGAAAAGAAGAGGAGGAGAAGCGAGAAAAAGGCAGAGGTAGCAGGTAGGTAACATTAGCCTACATTAAATTATTTGTCTGTTACAGAATGTGATAGTGACCTGGCTTTTTAGCATTAAGCTAATGTTACATGATTCTGCAATTGCTAATCAATAAATAGCTAGTTCTGTTTTAACGTCGGGTTAATATTGTGGAGGGGGCTAAATTGTTATGGAAAATAATAATGTAACGTTAGGTAATTACAGTACTACCACCTTACATTCCTCAGGGACATTTGTATTACATCTTTTAAGCAGGTGTTTTTTGTTTACATTGTTATTGCCTTCTGGTTAGCTAATGTTTGCCCTGCAGGTAATAGTCACTTTTCCACCCCTTTATATATTAGGTATAGTTGTAAGCCTAGTTGTTAAAGTGCACATCATTAATGTTAATTAAGCAATATCACATGAGAGGGAATGCTGTGTTTTAATTTGAGCACTGCTGTGATTCGGTTAAAGATAATCATAACATAACATTCTCATATAATATGTTAATTTGCTTTCTTTAAGTTAAAAAAAAAGGTCAAAGACAAAGCTATTCGGTTTCTTGTGAGTATATACACTTCACTGCCGATGTGGGGGGGGGCGCCAACTAAAATCTTGCCTAGGGTGCCAGATTGGTTAGGGCCAGGCCTGGGAAAACATGACTTTCATGTCAAAATACAGGGAAAACAGGAACCAGGAACCAGGAGACGGGCAACAGTATACAGCAGACCTTGGCAAATTAAGGCCCGCCCGGGGGTTTTTCAATCTGGACCGCCAGACATTCCCAAATAATTTTTTTAGATCTTTAAGATGGAAAGTGTAGCTGCCATTATGATGTGCAGTCATGTTTTCTAATGACCGTAAGTCTTCAACTATACAAAGAATTTCAATGGTTGGAATTTGCGCTTTTGCATGATATTTTAGTGACTAGTGTTGTCCCGATGCCAATATTATTTTGATACTTTTCGGTACTTTTCTATACTTTTCTAAATAAAGCGGACCGGAAAAAAATGCATTATTGGCTTTATTTTAACAAAAAATCTTAGGGTGTGGCAGACCGGTACTTTTCAGAGGCGGTATGGTACCGAATATGATTCATTAGTATCGCGGTACTATACTAATACCCGTATACCGTGACCATGGTAATCTACGTCACAGCAGGTCAGACTAGGCACCAAGCAGTGTGGGTGGGGAGCGTTTCCACAGAGTGTTTCCAGAGTGGCCAGCCTGAAATGCGGGTGTGAGGGACAGACGTGGAAGGATATTTTTACAAGAAAGTTCTAAAGCTCAGTGATGTATCAGATGTATCAGATTGTAGATGTTTTTTGTTTTTTTATCATCATATTTCGCTGTGTTTGTTGCATTTGGTTTGATTGTAAGTCGAGTACTTTTTTATTTATTTAATGTTTTCCTTCTTTCTGTTTTGACTGAAAAAATACTAGAACTGCATGCAATTGCATATATTTTAAACTTTAATATTATCTAATAATGTAAGAAATAATAAATTTTATGGAATAATTGAATTAAATGTGTATGAATTTAGAGAAGGAAAGGACTTATCATTGAATCTGTATTAATAATGTTGTTAATGTTAATAATCTAATGTTAGTTAAATTGGTATGAATATAGGTGTGAAAGTAGTAATAATCTTTAATAATAAAAACTATTAGTTATTATTCGTGTTTCCTAATAATGCAATTAATATTATACATACATTACACTTTTTTAGAAGAAAATAAAGACCTGTGTGGAGGGGGGCGTGGCCTGCGGGCCTGCCGCGGAGCGGGGTGTGTAAGGAGCAGCCTCGAAGACAGCGGCGGGTGAGTAGATTGCCCAGCTGGGACTTGTTATCTCATACTTGCCAACCCTCCCGTTTTTAGCGGGAGAATCCCGATATTCAGCGCCTCTCCCGACAACCTCCCGGCAGAGATTTTCTCCCGACAAACTCCCGGTATTCAGCCACGCCCCCTCCAGCTCAATGCGGACCTGAGACTGAGTGGGGACAGCCTGTTCTCACGTCCGCTTTCCCACAAAATAAACAGCTTGCCTGCCCAAAGACGTCATAACATCTAGGGCTTTTATAGAGTGCACAACTGCGCACACAACAAGGAGACGAAGCAGAAGATCGAGGAAATTACAGACAAGGCGGCCGAAATGATATACTCATCATGAACGGAGAAGTTAAACAGGACAATCCTGCCATCTAATGGATAGCCACTGGAACACTGAAATTCAAGTATTTTTATTTTTTTTCTATGTAAATAAAATAAAAAATATATACATAGCTAGAATTCACTGAAAGTCAAGTATTTCATTCATACATATATATATATATATATATATATATATATATATATATATATATATATATATATATATATATATATATATATATATATATATATATATATATATATATATATATATATATATATATATATATGTATATATATAGGCTGTAAATAACCACGCCCACAACCACGCCCCCCGCCCCCAAACACCCCCCACCTCCCGATAGTGGAGGTCTCAAGGTTGGCAAGTATGGTTATCTAATCACCTGTCGCCCTTATTAGCAGCAGCCGGCACGAGACACGTTGTTGGAGTTGGAGCCAGAGAGAAGACACATGCTGGAGAGCACAACGGAGAACAAGAGAGACTTAAGACTGAAAAGTCAAGTGCGTTTGCCGCAGAGTTAGACTCAGTAAAAACATTATTGTATCCAGAATACCGGGCTCTCGTGCCAGTGTATGGTGGTCAGGGGAACCCATGGCAGAGCACTGCCACAACCTGATTGACTTATAATTTTAAAGTGAGTTATCCATTTAATTGTACACTGTAAAAATGCCAGAATTTTGCCATACATTTTTTTTTTTTCCATGTGCAGTAATTCACCATGAAACAATAACAACCGTATATTAAAAAAATGGCCTCTTAGTCGCCATAATTTTAGCGTTAAAAACAGAGTGGTACTAATAATAATAATAATAATAGATTGTATTTGTATAAAGCACTTTACATTGAGTAAACAATCTCAAAGTGCTACAGTGTATTAAAAAAAATTAAATTAAAAAGATAAGAAAAACTAAAAACTAGAACAGCCAAATAGCTATAACTAGTATGCATATATTTAAAAAAAAGGCTTTTTTTAAAAAGAAGGGTTTTTAAGCTTTTTTTAAAAGCATCCACAGTCTGTGGTGCCCTCAGGTGGTCAGGGAGAGCGTTCCACAGACTGGGAGCGGCGGGACAGAAAGCCCGGTCTCCCATTGTTCGTAGCTTTGTCCTCGGAGGTTGGTACCATTTTTACATTGATAGAAATTTGCTGTAAAAAAAACCCCACCGTAAATTCTACGGTAAAATGATGGCGACTGAGCTGCCGGTCTACAGAGAACGTAAAAAGAAAGATATCATGATCAAATGCATGTGTGATAATAATATCACAAGGAGAATCCTTATACATGTACTGTATATTAATTTATTACTCACTGTTACAAGTGGCCCTCTGAGGGCAGCCATAACTACAATGTGGCCCTCAGTGAAAAGCAGTTTGACATTCCTGCTCTAGAATAACTTTGATTCACCTGATTTTAAACGTGTTAATCAGAGTAAACCTGTCAGGTTCAAACGCTGATGACATCTATCAAACAGGACAAGAAGCAAAGAATCAAACAGAGACAGAATTCAATTTGGCTTAGTGAGGAGAGACGCCTGGACACTGTACCCTTGCACAGTGAATCAGCACGCTCTGGCGAAAGATTGTACGCCTTCTTTTTTATTTGGACTTTCCCTGATTACATGGCAACAAGCTGTTTCTAAGGGACGTGGGTCGTAAACAGCGTTGCCTTTGGTTAAAGAACAGGTCAAAAGAAAGGTCGTAAAACAGTTCACAGAAAAAGTTTACGACCTTTTCTGTGATTTTCAAAAATCAGTTTTTGCCTTGAAAATCAACTTTTACCTTGAAAAAAATGTTTTACCTTGAAAATAATTGTTTACCTTGAAAATCAACTTTTACCTTGAAAAACATTTTTTTACCTTGAAAATCATTTTTTACCTTGAAAAACATTTTTACCTTGAGAATCAACTTTTACCTTGAAAATCCTTTTTTGCCTTGAAAAACATTTTTTTACCTTGAAAATCATTTTTTACCTTGAAAATCATTTTTTGCCTTGAAAATCAACTTTTACCTTGAAACATTTTTTTTATCTTGAAAATCTTTATTTTACCTTGAAAATCATTTTTTACGTTAAAAATTATTTTTTACCTTGAAAATCAGTTTTTGCCTTGAAAATCAACTTTTACCTTGAAAAAAAAATGTTTATCTTGAAAATAATTTTTTATCTTGAAAATATTTTTTTACCTTGAAAACCAGTTCTTGCCTTGAAAATCAACTTTTATCTTGAACTTTTTTTTTTTACCTTAAAAATATTTTTTTACCTTGAAAATCATGTTTTTACCTTGAAAATCTGTTTTTTTTACCTTGAAAGTAATTGTTTACCTTGAAAATAATTTTTTACCTTGAAAATAATTTTTTGCCTTGAAAATCAACTTTTACCTTGAAACATTTTTTTTTTATCTTGAAAATCATTTTTTACCTTGAAAATCATTTTTTACCTTGAAAATTATTTTTTACTTTGAAAATCTTTTTTTGCCTTGAAAATGAACTTTTACCTTGAAAAAAAAATGTTTATCTTGAAAATCATTTTTTACCCTGAAAATCATTTTTTACTTTGAAAATCAGTTTTTGCCTTGAAAATCAACTTTTACCTTGAACATTTTTTTTTTACCTTGAAAATCATTTTTTACCTTGAAAATCAGTTTTTACCTTGAACATCAACTTTTACCTTGAACATTTTTTTAAATATTTTTTTACCTTGAAAATCATTTTTTTTACCTTGAAAATCTTTTTTTTTACCTTGAAAATCAGTTTTTGCCTTGAAAAAAAATGTTTTATCTTGAAAATCATTTTTTACCTTGAAAATCATTTTTACCTTGAAAATCAGTGTTTGCCTTGAAAATCAACTTTTACCTTGAAGAAAAAATGTTACCTTGAAAATAATTTTTTACCTTGAAAATAATTTTTTGCCTTGAAAATCAACTTTTACCTTGATAAGTGCCTGGAGGGGAGTCTGGTCCTGCTTCCTCTTCGCGTTTGTAGTTCTTGGGTCAAGACAATATATTTCTGTTGATTACAATACATGAAAGAAACAGAACACCGTCATGTTCCTCTCCATCCTACACAGTGGAGTTTTACAAGCCTTCTTCTTTGTAGGTTCAAAGACACAACATTTTTGTGATAACTTAGATACAATTATTCTAACAAAACCTAACTAAACAAAATACACCTGGCTACAGTAAAATAAAACAAATGATAACAAAATATAATAACAAAAAAAAAAATGTGTTCTATCTTTTTCCATTTGATTTCTCATCAAAAGACTTGTTTACTTATTTGATGTTTTCCGAGGTCCTGCAATGGCGTCACTGCGCTGTAACCACTTAAAGAGCCCCGAGGTACATGGAAACATTCATCCTCACAGTATGATAATGTGGTCTTTTAAACATATTTTTTTTGCTCTCTCGCAGATAACATTTCTTTATCAGTTGCCTCGCACCTGCTCTACCCCGAGCTAGAGTGTGTGTGTGTGTGTGTGTGTGTGTGTGTGTGTGTGTGTGTGTGTGTGTGTGTGTGTGTGTGTGTGTGTGTGTGTGTGTGTGTGTGTGTGTGTGTGTGTGTGTGTGTTGAGTTTTTGTCCATTATTTTTGGTTTGGGCAAATGTTTCTAGTGTGTGGTCATTTAGGACAATGGGCTTCAGGCTAAATGGTGTGCTGCTTTATGGCTTTTAACTAATAGGACTACTTCATGGATTTTTATTTTGTTGCACCTAACTTGTGAAATAGTCAGAAATGGTGTTTGAATTTGTAATAGTAATACAAATGAAAAAAGAGACTTTGTCATATAGTGGCCTTGGTAAGTGCATATCATCTCAACTGCACACAGTAACGAGATAAGGCCTAAAATATTTGTATTTTATTGTTAGATGTTTTATTTAATTATGAAACAAAAACAGAAAATAAATCAGTACCTAGATGAGGCTGACAGAATGTAGTATGAATGTAAGAATAAGTTGAATGTTGGAATGGTTTGAATGTTGAAGAGGTTGAATTTCCAGGAAAACCGGAATTTGGTTTGGAACTTGGTAAAGTGTTAGTTTGAATGTCCAGGATGAGTGGAATGTGTTAATGTTGGAATGGTTTGAATAGGTTGAAAAATGTGGGAATTGCGCAACAATGGGAACTTTCTGGAAATTTGGGGAAACGCAGGATATTTTTTTTTAAACGCTAGAAAATGTGAATGTTCTGAACGAGTGTTGGAATTTTTCAAATCGGTCGAGAAATGTTGAAGTAGGGAACATTTTTAATTGAGAAATGGTATTGTGGAATTCTTGGAATTTCGGGAAAACTGTTCCAGCACCCCCCGCGACCCCGAACGGGACAAGCGGTAGAAAATGGATCGATGGATGGGAAATTTTCCAGTTTTTTGTTCTTATTAAGAGGAATGTTTTGATGGTGGAACGGTTGAAGTGGGTTGAAAAATGTGGAAGGAGTAGTCGCCAGAATAAAGGGTGAAAAAAGGGTTTAAAAAAACGGGATTTCTGGGAATTCCTGGAATTTTTTTTGAACTTGTGTGAATGCTCCAATGCTGAAGTTAAAAGGAAATGCTGACAGAATGTAGTATGAATGTAAGAATAGTTAATGGTTTGAGTGTTGAAGAGTTTGAATTTCCAGGAAAACTGGAATTTGGTTTGGAACTTAGTAAAGTGTTAGTTTGAATGTCCAGGATGAGTGGAATGTGTTAATGTTAGAATGGTTTGAATAGGTTGAAAAATGTGGGAATTGTGCAACATGGAACAATGTCCCATTCATTTCAATGGGAACTTCCTGGAAATGTTGGGAAAAGCAAGATTTCTTTTGAAAATTCTAGAAATTGTGAATGTTCTGAATGAGTGTTGGAATTTTTCAAATCGGTTGAGAAATGTTGAAGTAGTAACATTTTTAATTGAGAAATGGCATTGTGGAATTCCTGGAGTTTCGGGAAAACTGGGAATTTTTCCAGTTCAAAAAAACCTTTTTCGTTTTTTGTTCTTATTAAGAGGAATGTTTTGACGGTGGAACGATTGAAGTGGGTTGTAAAATGTGGAAGGAGTAGTCGCCAGAAAAAAGGATGAAATAAGGGTTTAAAAAAACGGGATTTCTGGGAATTCCTGGAATTTTTTTGAACTTGTGTGAATGCTACAATGCTGAAGTTAAAATGAAATGCTGACAGAATGTAGTCTGAATGTAAGAATAGTTTGAATGTTGTAATGGTTTTAATGTTGAAGTGTTTGAATTTCCAGGAAAAAACGGAATTTGGTTTGGAACTTGGGAAAGGGTTAGTTGGATGAGTGGAATGTGTTGATGTTGGAATGGTTTGAATAGGTTACAAAAGGTGGGAGTTGTGGAAGTAAAAAAAATTGACAATTCATTTTGAATGACGAATCATGTCCCTGAAAACTGGGAATTCTTGGAAAATCCGGGAATTTTTTTAAATTGTTGAAAGAGAGCACACAATTTTGAACAGGCTGAATATTTTGGAGTTGAAACGGTTTGAATTGGAGGAAAAATGTGGGAATTGTACAACTTTGAAAAATGTCCTATTTATTTCAGTGGGAACTTCCTGGAAATTTTGGGAAAAGTGGGATTTTTTTCTTTAAATGTTAGAAAATGTGAATGTTCTGAATAAGTGTTGGAATTTTTTTAAATCGGTCAAGAAATGTTGAAGTAGTAACAAATTTAATTAAAAATTTTGTATTGTGGAATTCCTGGAATTTCGGGAAAACTGGAATGTTTCCAGTTTTTTGTTCTTATTAAGAGGAAAAACAGAATTGTAGAACTTTGAAAAATTTCAATGGGAATTTCATGGACATTTCGGGAAAAGCAGGAATTTTTTGGAAAATGTTGAAAGACTTGAATGTTCTGCATGTGTTGAAATGGTTGGTGTTGGAATTTTCAAAATTGGTCGAGAAATTTTGAAAGAGTAACATTTTTAATTGAGAAATAACATTAAGGAATTCCAGGAATTTTGGGAAAACAGGGAATTTTTTCAACTTTTTTTTTGTCCCGATTAAGAAGAATGTTTGGACGTTTGAAGTGGGTTGAAAAATGTGGAAGGAGTAGTTGCCAGGAAAAAGGGTCAAAAAAGGGTTTGGAAAAAAAGGGAATTCTGGGAATTCCTGGAATTTTTTTTAACTTGGAAAAAAATGATAGTTTGAATGTCCAGGATATGTGGAATATGTTGAAGGTAGAATGGTTTGAATCGGTTGAAAAATGTGGAAATGGTGGAAGTTTGAAAAATGTCCAATTCATTTTAGATGGGAAAAATGTCCCGGAAAACCTGGAATTCTGGGAAATCTGGAAAATGGAAATTGGAACGGTTTCAATCGGATTAAATACGGAAGGTAGAGCGTGCCAAAATCTGGAAAATAATAATGATAATAATAAATAGATGAATTTTGGTGTAGAAAACCATATGTGTGAATGTTTTGGAGCATTCACACAATTACACAAAATAATGAAATAAATAATATACAATAAAAATTAAAAACCAGTTTTTTAATGCACTCCTTCAATTGAAAGAAATACAGTAGCCACATCACACTTCAAATATTGCCCATATTTTTATTTTATTTTGTATAAAATATTTTTAAAGACGTACTATCATATATATATATATATATATATATATATATATATATATATATATATATATATATATATATATATATATATATATATATATATATATATATATATATATATATATATATACATACATATATATACATATATATATATATATATATATATATATATATATATATATATATATATATATATATATATATATATATGTACATATCTACATATACACATATTTACATATGCATATATGTACATTAGGGGTGTCAAAAAAATCAACTGAAACGCGATTCTTATTTGTAACGTTTCCTAATCGATTAAAAACAATCAAAAGTCGATGTATTTTATTTATTTTTTTAATCCGTCCTGTCCAGCCTCTCAGCAAAATCGTTGATGTAGATGATCTATATCTGCTGTACAGATTTACTTTAGAAAAGAGAAGTTTGGGATACTTCTCCTGTTGCCTTATTTGTATTTGACTTTATTAAATCTGTGAGTAGAATTTTCTTAAACAAAACGAGTGATATAGAAACGCATCAGAGCTGTTTATTTTACAGAGGAATGTAGTTAATCATGGAACTGCCACCCAATGTTATTAAATATTATTGATTTTGAATCAAGAATCGATTCTGAATCGAATTCTTACCCCTAAGAATGGAATCGAATCAAACAGCCCAGAGATTCACAGCCCTAATATACATATATACATACATGCACACACTTACATACATATATAATACAACTTCAACTATTCTACATGATCAATAGCAGTAGAGGTGTCACCTTCGCCACAGTGCCATCTCAGTTTGAGGCTCTAAAACCCAAACAACGTGACGTCCATTTTTGTGACAACGCAGCACGCAGGGGCCCGGCCGGGGTCCGCTCTGTGTGACCAGGGCCCGGAGAGATGGCGCCCAGCTGGAGGAGAGACGTGTTTGTTTCCCCCTCCTAACAATGGTCCACCTCGCCTGCAGCCACAAAAAATGAGTGTCAGTGCACCTTTGTGAGGATCTGAAGGGGGCATCGCACATTGTTGTCATCCACAGGTGTGAACCACACTCGGAATCAAATACTATTCATGTAAAACAAATAGACGGGAAGGGGGGAGAGGGAATCGAACGTGTGAACTTTACCTCAGTAACTTTAGGCTGTGACAGATATTACATTTGATGATGATTCCAAGCACTTTATTAACAAAAATAACATACAAAAAAATTCTAATCGAGTGCAGTTTATCACTGTTAATCGGGTCTGGACAAAAATACACTTCTGGGAAAAAAATAATTATTTGTGGAGGGGGGCGTGGCCTGTGGGCCTGCCGCGGAACAGGGTGTGCAAGGACCGGCCTCGAAGACAGCGACAGGTGAGTGGATGGCCCAGGTGGGCCTTGGCTATCTAATCACCTGTCACCTTTATTAGCAGCAGCCGGAATGAGAGACGGGGTTGGAGTTGGAGGTGCTGAGGAAAAGACATTGTGCTAGAAAGCAGAGGCCATTTGATATTTATGAAAATAAAACAGTGTTATACCCTCAAATATATATATATATATATATATATATATATATATATATATATATATATATATATATATATATATATGTGTATATGTACGCATATGTATATGTAAATATGTAAATATGTACATATGTAAATATGTGTATTTGTACATATGTGTATAGGTAAATAGGTGTATTTGTACATATGTGTATAGGTACATATGTACATGTGTATATGTAAATAGGTGTACTTGTATATATGTGTGTATGTGTATATGTACATATATGTTTATGTACATATATGTACATGTACATATGTGTATAGGTAAATATGTATATATGTGTATATGTACATATGTACATGTATATATGTAAATAGGTTTATATGTAAATATGTGTATTGTGTATATGTACATATGTGTATAGGTACATATGTACATGTGTATATGTAAATAGGTGTATTTTTACTTATTTGTATATGTGTATAATATACACATACAAATATGTACAAATACAGCTATGTACATATACACTGTATATGTACATATATATATATATATATATATATATATATATATATATATATATATATATATATATATATATATATATATATATATATATATATATATATATATATATATATATATATATATATATATATATATATATATATATATATATATATATATATATATATATATATATGCACATATGTGTATATGTAAATGTACATATACAGTGTATATGTACATATGTACATGTGTGCATGTAAATATGTGTAAATGTACATATGTGTATATGTACATATGTGTATAGGTACATATGTACATGTGTATTTGTAAATAGGTGTATATGTACATATGTGTACATGTAAAATGTGTACATGTACATATATGTATATGTGTATATGTACATATGTGTATAGGTACCTATGTACATGTGTATATGTAAATAGGTGTGTATGTACATAAGTGTACATGCATATACATGTATGTGTATATGTACACATATACATATATATATATACACATATATAAGTTGACTTATATATCCCTTAATCACAAATGTCTCAAAGGGCTGCACAAGCAACAACGACATCCTCGGCTCAGATTCCACATCAGGGCAAGAAAAATGATTTGATTCACAATCGATTCTTGATTCTCTATTACGTAAAAGAAAATTGGTTTTGTTGAAAAAAATTCTACCAAAACATTTAACAAAGTCAAATACAAATAAGGCAACAAGAGAAGTATCCCACTCTTCTCTTTTCTCAAGTAAATTGACTTTTGATTTTTTTGAATCGATTAAGAAGCGTTACAAATAAGAATCGTGATTCATTTGGATTTTTTTTTTTTTTTGGACACCTCTAAAGTATATATGGGTATATGTACCTATGCACATTTGTGTATAGGTACATAGGTATATATGTGTATATGTACATGTGTATCAATAAATCAATCAAAGTTGACTTATATAGCCCTTAATCACAAATGTCTCAAAGGGCTGCACAAGCCACAACGACATCCTGGGCTCAGATCCCACATCAGGGCTAGAAAAAACTCAACCCATGTATATACAGTACAGGGTAATAGTTTGGACACACCTTCTCATTCAATGTGTTTTCTTTATTTCCATGACTATTTACATTGTAGATTGTCACATCACAACTATGAATGAACACATGTGGAGTTATGTACTTAACAAAAAAAAGGGGAATTAACTGAAAACATGTTTTATATTCTAGTTTCTTCAAAATAGCCACCCTTTGCTCTGATTACTGCTTTGCACACTCTTGGCATTCTCTCCATGAGCTTCAAGAGGTAGTCACCTGAAATGGTTTTCACTTCACAGGTGTGCTTGAAGCTAGAATATAAAACATGTTTTCAGTTATGTCATCTTTTTTTGTTAAGTGCATAACTCCACATGTGTTCATTCATAGTTGTGATGTGACAATCTGCAATGTAAATAGTCATGGAAATAAAGAAAACGCATTGAATGAAGAGAAGGTGTGTCCGAACTTTTGGCCTGTACTGTATATGTATATGTATATGTATATGTATATGTACATGTATATGTATATGTATATGTATATGTATATGTATATGTATATGTACATGTGTATCAATAAATCAATCAACGTTTACACATATAGCCCCTAATCACAAATGTCTCAAAGGGCTGCACAAGCCACAACGAAACATCAGGGCAAGAAAAAACACATATATGTATGTATATACGTATATATATTTTACCTTGAAAAAAATGATTTCTTACCTTGAAAATAATTTTTTTACCTTGAAAATAATTTTTTGCCTTGAAAATCAACTTTTACCTTGAAATTTTTTTTTTTTATCTTGAAAATCATTTTTTACCTTGAAAATCAGTTTTTGCTTTGAAAATCAACTTTTACCTTGAACATTTTTTTTTACCTTGAAAATCAGTTTTTGCCTTGAAAATCAGTTTTTGCCTTGAAAATCAACTTTTACCTTGAACATTTTTTTTTATCTTGAAAATCGTGTTTTACCTTGAAAATCGTTTTTTACCTTGAAAATCTGTTTTTACTTTAAAAATCTTTTTTTTACCTTGAAAATCAGTTTTTGCTTTGAAAAAAAATGTTTTACCTTGAAAATCATTTTTTTACCTTGAAAATCATTTTTTGCCTTGAAAATCAACTTTTACCTTGAACATTTTTTTTTACCTTGAAAATCATTTGTTTACCTTGAAAATATTTTTTTAAATGATAAATGCGTTATACTTGTATAGCGCTTTTCTACCTTCAAGGTACTCAAAGCGCTTTGACAGTATTTCCACATTTACCCATTCACACACACATTCACACACTGATGGAGGGAGCTGCCATGCAAGGCGCTAACCAGCAGCCATCAGAGGCAAAGGGTGAAGTGTCTTGCCCAAGGACACAACGGACGTGACTAGATAGGTAGAAGGTGGGAATTGAACCCCAGTAACCAGCAACACTCCGATTGCTGGCACAGCCACTCTACCAACTTCGCCACGCCGTCCCTCGCCGTACCTCGCCGTACCTCGAAAATCATTTTTTGCCTTGAAAATCAGTTTTTGCCTTGAAAATCAACTTTTACCTTGAACATTTTTTTTACCTTGAAAATCATTTGTTTACCTTGAAAATCATTTTTTGCCTTGAAAAAATTAGTTTTACCTTGAAAATCATTTTTTGCCTTGAAAATCAACTTTTAACTTGAACATTTTTTTTTTAATTTTGAAAATCTTTTCTTTACCTTGAAAATCAGTTTTTACCTTGAAAATCAGTTTTTGCCTTGAAAATCAGTTTTTGCCTTGAAAATCAGTTTTTGCCTTGAAAATCAACTTTTACCTTGAACATTTTTTTTTACCTTGAAAATCATTTGTTTACCTTGAAAATCATTTTTTGCCTTCCAAAAATTTTTTTTTACCTTGATAATCATTTTTACCTTGAATATCATACTGTGTATATGAACTGTATGTGAGCACTGGCTGGGAAATAATGTGTTTTGATAGGAAATACTGTGTCCTTCTCGGAGGGGGGGGGGGGGGGGGGGGGCACAGAAGGCAGACAGCATGAGAAAGGATATAAATCAAATCTCTCGCAGGACAGTCGGCTCGCGGTATCAGAAGCATCGTGTCTGAGGTCTGCTGGAGCTTTGGAGGCCCTGATGATCAGAACTTGGATGGAACAATTATGAGCTTCTCTCCCGTCTCTAGTTTTCACTCAAAAATCCGCATTTTTGGAACCAGTAAAAGTCAGCCAAATGAATCACTATACCAGGTGGACTCCACTTTTTGGACTGTTAATTGTAGGGGGCGTTGTGAACGGGGCGGGGCATCCAGTGGGAATTGAACCCAACTGTGCGGATATCAGCAATGTGAACCAATAGACTCAATGGCAGCCATGTGAGTCACTATTCTATCTGGACTACACTTTGGACTGCTTTGGTAGTTTATCATAGGGGGCTTGTGAATAACCTATCGAGTGGGGATCGATGCAATCGAATGGAACTTAACCGTGCAAAAATGTGATATGTGAACCACTACACTCAGTAGTCCCCCCACAAAAGTCAAGTTATATGAACCAACACACTCGGTAGACTACATACACAACTATATGTCAGTAAATCATTGTGAATTGGGCATCCTGTGGACATATTTACCACACTAACTGCACAAAAAAATGATGTGAACCACTTCACAAGCCAGTCCCCACAAAGGTCAGCTATATGAACCACTACACTCGGGGGATTACGCAATGCACTACAGTAGTTGCCAGTCAAACATAAGGTGATCAAAAATGGGTCACCAATGGATGTCAAGCCATCTAAGCAATAGTCCCTAATGTGAACCACTACAATATAGGTAGTATAATACATCATACACAATACACTTGTTGCCAGTAAGTAATAGATGTGCTATGTGAACCACTACACCAGGTGTATACTCTGGATTGGTAACCACTCACCGTTCATTCATAGCCATTGACAATTGGGCATTGGGTAGGAAATGATTGCCGTGTTTCTTCAGCTTTGTTGGGCCGCCAGCGCCACCTAGAGGGCCGGCAAAAAGTATCTGTTTCCCAGCTGTGGTCCGTATGGGACGCAGTGGTACTCAGTTGTAGTAAAATTTTCCGCCACTTGTGGCAGTAATGACAGTATCAAACAAAGAATCAGAATCAGAATAGTTTTTATTCCCATTGTTTGAGAACGGGTTCACAAACTTGGAATTTTTCTTGGCGCAGTCGTGCAACATAAAACACATATAACACAAAATAGAATAACATGAGCTGTAACTGAGCTGTCAGATCTTGTTATTGTTCATGTGTCTGATGGCCGAGGGGAAAAAACTGTTCAGGTGGCGGGAGGTGTGGGTCTGGATGGACCGTAGTCTCCTGCCTGAGAGGAGAGGGGAGAATAGTTTGTGTTCAGGGTGAGAAGAGTCAGCTGTGATCCGACCCACACGCCTCCTGGTCCTGGAGGAGAACAAGTCCTGGAGGGATGGGAGCTTGCAGCCAATCACCTTCTCAGCAGCAAGTATGATACGCTGCAGTCTATTCTTATCCTGGACTGTGGCGCCGGGGAACCACACGTACGTGACATGCACATAGCGGCATGCACGTACGGGCAAGCGATCAAATAATTGGAAGCCGCAGCTGCGTACTCATGGTAGCGCGTATCCAACTCAAAGTCCTCCTGGTAAAAGTCTCTGTTGTCCCAGTTCTCCACAGGCCAATGGTAAAGCATGACTGTCATCGTTCGGGAATGTAAACAATGAATGAAACACCGGCTACGACGTAGCCGCTATGTGTTTGTGTTGCTGCAGCCGGCCGCTAATACACCGCTTCCCACCTACAGCTTTCTTCTTTGCAGTCTTCATTGTTCATTAAACAAATTGCAAAAGATTCACCAACACAGATGTCCAGAATACTGTGGAATTTTGCGATGAAAACAGACGACTTAATAGCTGGCCACAATGCTGTCCCAAAATGTCCGCTACAATCCGTGACGTCACGCGCAAACGTCATCATACCGAGATGTTTTCAGCAGGATATTTCGCGGGAAATTTAAAATTGCACTTTACTAATCCAACCCGGCCGTATTGGCATGTGTTGCAATGTTAAGATTTCATCATTGATATATAAACTATCAGACTGCGTGGTCGCTAGTAGTGGCTTTCAGTAGGCCTTTAAAGAATGATGAAATCTTAACATTGAAACACATGCCAATACGGCCGGGTTAACTTATAAAGTGACATTTTAAAATTCCCGCCACACTTCCGGTTGAAAAACTCCTTTGGATATGATTTATGCGCGTGACGTCACAAAATCCACGGAAGTGGTTGGACCCCATCGACCCGATACAAAAACCTCTTGTTTTTTTCGACAAAATTCCACAGTATTGTGGACATCTGTGTTGGTGAATCTTTTGCAATTTGTTTAATGAACAATGGAGGCTGCAAAGAAGAAAGCTGTAGGTGGGATCGATCGGTGTATTAGCGGCTAAGTACAATACTTACAGCAACACAACAAGGACTACTTACTACGCCTAGCCGATGCTTGCCGCCAAACCCACGGATGAAGTCCTTCGTCGCGCCGTCGATCGCTGGAACGCAGGTGAGCACGGCTGTTGATGAGCAGATGAGGGCTTGCTGGCGTAGGTGGAGCGCTAATGTTTTTATCATAGTTCTGTGAGGTCCGGTTGCTAAGTTGCTAAATTAGCCTTAGCGTCGTTAGCAACAGCATTGTTAAGCCTTACCAGGCTGAGCATTTTTAACCGTGTAGTTCAGGGGTGGGCAATTAATTTTTACCGGGGGCTGCATGAGCAACCCGAGCACTGCTGGAGGGCCACATCGACAATATTTCAATTAAATGTTGCTCAATATTATTTTTGATATATACCGTAAGATAAATAATAATAATAATAATAATTAATAATAATAGTAATACTTCAACATAGTGTGTGTAACAGCATTCCATGACTAATATAAACAAATTAACATTAATAATAAATGACAGTAAAATAAGCACACGTATGACTGAGGAGTCATAGTGTAACTTTGTGTGGTGTTTGAGTTGTCCGACTTTTTGTGTGGCCATAAAAGCACCAGTGGTTTAGTGGTATGCGTGTTGGTGACAGATGACAAGTTGGTTTTGGCCTGGTTTGTGCGGCAGAAAATGACTAGTTTTTCGAGATAGAATTGTTTTACTCATGTTTTTGGTGTGGTTATGTCCGAATATAAACAGTTTTGATCAATAAAGTGATCGATATAATTCCTGTCCTCAAAGCATCTCGATAGACGTCACAATAATTGAACGGTGTTCAATTGAACGGTGTTGACGAACACCGTTAGGGCCGCTTGTTGTCACTGTCACTCAGACTTGCATTGCAAAATTACACAGAATAAATGTGTTTATTTT
Source organism: Entelurus aequoreus (assembly GCF_033978785.1). Lineage (NCBI taxonomy): Eukaryota > Metazoa > Chordata > Actinopteri > Syngnathiformes > Syngnathidae > Entelurus > Entelurus aequoreus. Next base: position 5,808,102 of record NC_084739.1, on the reverse strand, counting down.
GTTTAGAATTCAGATGGGATTTGATTTGGTGCGCGGCATATATTTGCTGCGCGCAGAGGACGATTGAGCAGTGCGCAACTGCGCAGGCACGCACCTTAGAGGGAACGTTGCTTGGCAGTCCATGTCTTGTTGAAAACACGCCATTCTTCATCAACTTTTCTCTTTTTAGCGTCTCGAGTGTAAACCGTGCATCACTTGTCGCTGCATGTGCACCTTCACTCGCAGGTTACACACGGACACCACGCCCATAAATAATACTTTTCAAAATAAAAGCAGCACAGGTGTATTGCGCGCACGACATAGATGTTTTTTTTGACTTTATTTTGTATTTTGTGATTGCAGCTGTTCACATTCACTCACAATCACGCACACGCATACGTCCACGCGGAAGTAATACAAATAACGATTTTCAAAACATAAGCTGCACCGTTGTATTGCACACTCGACAAAGATACTTTTTAAAATTTATTTAGTAATTTATAATTGGCCTCACGCGGGCCGGACAGGGACGCAAAAAGGGCCGGATGCGGCCCGTGGGCCGCAGAATGCCCAGGTCTGGTGTAGTTCCATGTACATGGTTTAATAGTATTGTTGATCTTCTGTCTATCCTTCCAGTCAGGGGTTTATTTCTTTTGTTTCTATCTTCATTTGAGAACGATGCTATCACGTTAGCTCAGTAGCTAAGTGTGTCACCGATGTATTGTCTTGGAGATAAATGTCCATTTCGCGTGCTCGACTCTCATTTTCAAGAGGATATAGTATCCGAGGTGGTTTAAAATACAAATCCTTGATCCACAATAGAAAAAGGAGAGAGTGTGGAATCCAATGAGCCAGCTTGTACCTAAGTTACGGTCAGAGCGAAAAAAGATACGTCCATCACTGCCTCTCTAGTCCTTCACTCTAACGTTCCTCATCTACGAATCTTTCATCCTCGCTCAAATTAATGGGGTAATCGTCACTTTGTCGCTCCGAATCTCTCTCGCTCCATTGTAAACAACGGGGAATTGTGAGGAATACTAGCTCCTGTGACGTCACGCTACTTCCGCTACAGGCAAGGCTTTTTTTTTTTTATCAGCGAGCAAAAGTTGCGAACTTTATCGTCGATTTTCTCTACTAAATCCTTTCAGCAAAAATATGGCAATATCGCGAAATGATCAAGAATGGATCTGCTACTCCCGTTTAAATAAAAAAAAATCATTTCAGTATGCCTTTAAGACCACTGCTCTAATATGACAAACTGAATTGTGAGCATTATCTTTGTAACATTTTTCTAATGCTGCCTTGCTAAATGGTACCCAATTATTATGTTGTCATGGCTCATGTCTCATCGGTGCAAACAAGACGTGCGATGTATTCAGAATGTTGACTAATCCCACTGAAGAGCATTTGTTATCACAATCCAATCCAACTAAGTACATCAGCGCGATAAAACAATATGCCGGGCCACCGCTGGGTGACGCCAAAGAGCAATGGAAGGAAGTGATGGCGGGGCAGAGCGATGCAACTCACAGCTTTAAGCTTTTTTTTTTTTTTTTTTTCAGAATCCTACTATCTCTTCAGATGTGCGGCGAGGCATCCCAGTCGCTACAGTTCGGATCCGAAATGCACGCCAGGAAAACTCCCTCGCCGGAAAACGCTCTCAGCTCCGGAGAGCCGCCCGCGTCCGTGAACGCATCACAACTTCAGCCGGCGCGCCGGAGAAAGTGAAGCCGGCGCCCGTCGCTGGCTGCCGGGGGGCTGGGAGAAGATTAGAGGCGTGGAGCTCCCCCCTTTTTTTTTTTTTTTTTTTGGAAGGAAGATTACAGGCTTGGGCACATGTGAAGGACACCACAGAATTAGGAATTAGGTCATGCGCGGCGCAACCTACCTGTCGTCTTTATTATACTGAACATTTGTGCCACGATGACCTTTGGCGCACTTGGAATAAAGCGGACGCACCTGTGAGGTAAGAAGATCATTATTGACATTGACGTGCAGGATCTGCTCATGCATGCATTCGAGATGGATGTGGATGCCTATGCAAGCTCTGTGGAGGGGGGAAAAAAATAATTAATTAATAAAAAAAAAACAATACACATTTAAATGGGTGGGCTGTATAATGTTGCACGGTTATTACGCACGCAGCGTGTTCTCATCAAGTGTCCCGGGGAGGCAACACTTGCCAGGAGCGCCGGAGGCTGCAGGCGACGTGCAAGGGAGAGAGAGATGTGCCGAATTTAAAGAAGATCAATACTTGGGATGGTGCGTTCAAGTGTGTGCTGACATGGTTAAAGGAGTGTTAAGGAGATGTCTTGCAGAGATGCAATACTCACCATTGTAGACCAGGTTTGGTTTTATTTCGATATGTCACGATTTAGATGGGCAAGGCGTGAATGCAACATTTATAAGATGGCTTTGCCGACAAAAGCGGCTCGTTCTTAGAAACAAAATGTAAAAATAGTTTGGGAGTTGAAGTGCATGTTGTACTGACTTCGCGTCTGAGTGCACACAAAGTTCATTTTATCCTGGCGTTAGCGTGAACTGGACCAGCCAGGACACCTCGCCGCTTTTCACGTGGCCGATTTTGAGTAGCTCGGCAAAAATATCCGTATTTGTTCAACTGTTGACTTCAGACAGGTGAGCTGTCTGTGATTGACGGCTATGAAAGACAATCTGTCGTTGAGATCGGGTCTCGTGATAGGGTGGGGGGAACCCGCCCAGGTAAGCTCGTACATTAACCCTGTAACACCCCTTGTTGTAAAATTACACCGTTACCTTAAACCATCCGAAAAAAACAATCTGTCATATATACACTACCGTTCAAAAGTTTGGGGTCGCCCAAACAATTTTGTGGAATAGCCTTCATTTCTAAGAACAAGAATAGACTGTCGAGTTTCAGATGAAAGTTCTCTTTTTCTGGCTATTTTGAGCGTTTCATTGACCCCACAAATGTGATGCTCCAGAAACTCAATCTGCTCAAAGGAAGGTCAGTTTTGTAACGAGCTAAACTGTTTTCAGATGTGTGAACATGATTGCACAAGGGTTTTCTAATCATCAATTAGCCTTCTGAGCCAATGAGCAAACACATTGTACCATTAGAACACTGGAGTGATAGTTTCTGGAAATGGGCCTCTATACACCTATGTAGATATTGCACCAAAAACCAGACATTTGCAGCTAGAGTAGTCCTTTACCACATTAGCAATGTATAGAGTGTATTTCTTTCAAGTTAAGACTAGTTTAAAGTTATCTTCATTGAAAAGTACAGTGCTTTTCCTTCAAAAATAAGGACATTTCAATGTGACCCCAAACTTTTGAACGGTAGTGTATTTATTTATTTTTACCACATTTGCAAAGTCATTGGGTCCTATTGTTCAGTCTCACAAGGCTATTGGATCGTACATTTGTTTATAAGTCACACCTTCTGGCCATGAACTCACGCAACCTCTCAAGGTTTCCTTCGAACAAAATCTATTTGTTTCATTGGACTGGATTCATCAGATTCAAGTAATTAACATTTCTTTTATATTTTTTGGGGTTGTTATTACAATGTCTAGAGCATGTACATATGTAGTTATTGTGGAACAGATGCATCAAATTTCATTTAGAGCTTGTTATATAATTGTTGCAATAATAAAAGAGGGGGAAAAAGCTTTTTTAAGAGTTTTATCTTGTTTCACATTTTTTATATTTGTAACTTCATAAAAATATAACTAATGTGTGATTATTATTAATGGTATATACCGTTATGGGGCTAAGTAAGCAATCAACCCTGCAAATGAACCCTTAGTTGTTCAGACAACGTGAGTACAAATACAGAAATTCTGCTCCCATCAAAACCCAATGTTGCAACATTACAACATTTCTCTAAAAACATACCTAATTTTTTATTTTAATTTTACTTTCTGCATCAAATGCCTCCTACAACAACATCTGAAAGGTGAAATATATATTTTTTAGGTTTTTCTATATTTGGGTCTTACAGGGTTAAGGGAGCCCTGGAAGCACTGTTTCAGCAGAGATCTGCTTTGTAAATAGAGTTGAAGTTAAATGTTGCCAATACCGTACTTTCCGGGCTATGGAGCGCACCGGTATTTAGGTCGCACCCGTTACATTTTAGAAGAAGTGAATATGTTTACATATACATTTGTTGTTGTTGTTGTTTATTTACATACCTTCATTGTTTCCAAACGGTGCCTGCCACACGGCAGTAAAACGGCTGATCGAACAAAACAGAAGTCACCGTCAGACCCAGTAGCTCTCCAATCAGCTAAACAGACTTAGTAAGTCCACGGTGACGTTTTGGTGAATTTACGAAACTGAATCAATACAAAAATAATGTCGTTGTAAAGTAAATGTGATGATCCGTTGCCCGGATCATGTTTTGTTTTAGTTTAAACCAGTGGTTCTTAACCTGGGTTCGATCGAACCCTAGGGGTTCGGAGAGTCGGCCTCAGGGGTTCGGCGGAGGTCAAGACACACCCGACTCATCGTGTAAATACAAACTTCTCCCTATCGGCGTATTACAGATACGGCAACAGCAGAAGTCAGACTGATTTGCAGGTGTGTAATTTCTTGTGAGTTTATGCACTGTGTTTTGTTGTTTGAACAAGGTGATGTTCATGCATGGATAATTTTGTGCACCAGTAATAAAACATGGTAACACTTTAGTAAGGGGAACATATTCACCATTAATTAGTTGCTTATTAACATGCAAATTACTAACATATTGGCTCTTAACTAGTCATTATTAAGTACTTATTAATGCCTTATTCGGCATGGCCTTATTATAACCCTAACCTTCTAACCCTGGCCCTAACCCTCTAACCCTAACCCTAACCAAATAACTTTAAATTAAGTCTTTGTTAGTTAGAATATGTTCCCCATACTAAAGTGTTACCAAAAACATATAACTTTGTCTTGAATTTGAAAAAATACAACATTTTATTTTTCACTAAAGAAGGGTTCGGTGAATGCATATGAAACTGGTGGGGTTCGGTACCTCCAAAAAGGTTAAGAACCTCTGGTTTAAACACTCCCTTAGTTCTGTTTCAGCAACCCAGATTTGTGTTTCTTGGTTGTCAGGGGTGCTGATTATTTTCACCTGCCTCTGATTAGTGTTCGGGACACTCACCTGCTCCCGGGCACTAATCAGAGAGCTATTTATTCCTGCCTTTTGCCACACTCGGTCTGGTTTTCTCGTTTGCTTAACGCAACAAGTTACGTTCGTGTATACCTTGCTTGTAGTTCCTATGCTTGTTCATCTTTTTTCCTGTGCTATCGGCACGCTAGTTTTGTTTATCGGCATTTCCTGCCTGATTTATGAAAATAATTCACTGTCTTACCTGCACCTTGCCTCCGGAGTTTCCGTCTGCATCTTGGGAGAACGACCCACGCATAACCGTAGGACCACGTCGTGATAGTAACAACACTAACACGGACACTTGTGAAAGTGTTAGCATATTTGCCAATGCTAATGACGTCAGCACGTACAAATATACATGAAAACACTCCTACAGACATCACATAACTCGATTTAGTTATGTTTTAAAACTTACAAACGTTGCGTGGAGTGATGAATGAAGCTATACACAAAACGTAGACAAAATGAGAAATACGTCTGGTTCAGAGCACAGAACAGAAAGTACATTTTCAACCTGGAGCACCTGCAGTGAGCAAACTCGTCCAAAAGTTGGCGCCTTAGCACAAGCGATAACACACCTTTTCAATATCTCTGTGGGTGCTTTATGAAAACCATTTGTTGAATATAAAACATTACGGCTGTTAGGTGAAAAAAAAATCCATAAGCAAGCCACACCATTTTATAAGCCACAGAGAGCAAAGCGTAGAAAAAAAGTAGCGGCTTATAGTCTGGAAAATACGGTAGCTCACCAGTCCTTTGTTTTTGTCAAAGTAGGTCTCATAGTGATGAAAGTTGGAGACCCTTGCCTTACAATGTGTTAGCCTCTGTGCTAATAGAATAGAACAGAATACATATTTGTCAAATACTTAAAGTGGTCAGATTAAGATCTTTTTCTACATTCAAAACACTTCCTTGTGGTCTACATAAAATGTAATGGTAGTTCTTTGGTCACAATTTTGCATAGATTTTGTTTTACAAACCATCTTCAAGCCACTTTCTGACCGTCTCTTCAGAATATTTGTGGGTGGTCTTATTTACGTGCCAAAGTCGTCCTCCAGGCCAAGCCTCCTTCGACTGGATCTCTACCCAATCCTTCATGTTGTCTTTTTTAGTGCTTCCATATCGAACCTTGTAACAGGTATAAGTTTGAACTATACGCTACTTCGTATTAGAAATGGCAACAGCGGAGGATTTTAGCATGCAAATGCCAGTCTGCCCCAACAAGAAGATAGAGGAAATAAGAAACTTATAGACTACAACTTTGGACTACAACTGAACAAAATTGCGGAATCACGCAAAGCTCTTATGTCAAGAGTTAGGGAGGCGCTGGACATTGAGTCCTAGTGGACAATGTTCCGTACCTCTATTAGCGAGGTGGTCGATCGGAGCTGTGGCCGCAAGGTGGTTGGTTCCTATTGTGTTGGTAATTCCAGAACCCGCTGGGGAGGAATGCCGTCAAGCTAAAGGAGTCTTATCGGGTGGGACCCTGGACGTAGCAGACAGGTTCGCAGAGGCAGAGGCAACAATTTGGATATGGGAGGAGTCCGGGGAAGCCTTGGAAAATGACTTCTGGATGGTTTCGAAGTGATTCTGGACCACCATCCACCGCCTCAAGAGGGGGAAGCAGTGCACTGTCAACACTGTGTATGGTGGGGATGGTGTGCTGCTGACCTCGACTCAGTGCAGGTAATACTTTGAAAACCTCCTCAATCCCACATACACGTATTCCTTTGAGGAAGCAGTCCCTGGGGAATCTGTGGTGGGCTCTCCCATTTTTGGGGTTGAGGTTGCCGAGGTAGTTAAAAAGCTCCTCGGTGGCAAGGCCCCGTAGTGGATAGGGTCCACTCGCAGTTCCTTGAGGCTTTGGATTCTGTCTTAATTGACAAGACTCTGCATCATTGCGTGGACATCGGAAGCAGTGCCTCTGGATTAGCAGACAGTTGGTGGTGGTTCCGCTCTTTAAAAAGGTTAACCAGAGGGTGTGTTGAAACTATAGTGGAATCCCACTCCTCAGCCTTCCCGGTAAGGTCTATTCAGGTGTACTGGAAAGGAGACTACTTTAGATAGTCGTCGGACTTCGAATTCAAGAGGAGCAGTTTGGTTTTTGTCTTGGCCGTGGAACAGTGGACTAGCTCTACACTCTCGACAAGTTCCTTGAGGGTGCATGGGAGTTTGCCCAACCAGTCTACATGTGCTTTGTGAACTTGTAGATTGCATTCGACCGTGTCCCTCGGTAAGTCCTGTGGACAGTGCTCAGAGAGTATAGAGAATTTGACCGCTTGATTGTGGCGGTCTGCTCCCTGTATGATCGTTGTCGAGGCTTGGTCCGCTTTCCCATCCATAAGTCGGACCTGTACCCGGTTGGGGTTGGACTCCGCCAGGGCTGCCCTTTGTCACCATTTCTGTTCGTAACTTTTACGGACATAATTTCTAACCGCAGTCAGGGCAGGGTGTTAAGGGGATCTGTTTTAGTGGCTGTAGGATAAGGTCTCTGCTTTTTGCAGATGATGTGGTCCTGATGGCTTAATTTTTAGCTCTCACTGAATCAGTTCGCAGCCGAATGTGACACCCGATTCTGAGTCCATGGTTCTCACTCGGAAAAGGGTGGAGTGCCATCTCCTGGTTGGGGAGGAGATTTGCCCCAAGTGGAGGAATTAAAGTACTTCAGAGTCTTGTTCAAAAGTGAGGGAAAAGTGGATCGTGAGATCAACAGGCGGATCGGTGCGGACCCTGTATCGATCAGTCGTGGTGAAGAAGAAGCTGAGCCGGAAGGCAAAGCTCTCAATTTACGGTTTGATCTACATTACCATCCTCACCTACAGTCATAAGCTTTGGGTTATGACCAAAAGGACACGATCACGGGTACAAGCGGCCGAAATGAGTTTCCCCCATCGGGTGGCGGGGCTCTCCCTTAGAAAGAGGGTGAGAAGCGCTGTCATTCGGGAGGAGCTCACAGTAAAGCCGCTGCTCCTACACATTGAGAGGAGCCACATGAGGTGGTTCGGATATCTGGTCCCTGGAGAGGTGTTTAGGGCACGTCCGACCGGACCATGGGGAAGACCAGGACATCTTGGGGAGACTATGTCTTTCGGCTGGCCTGAGAAGAGCTGGACGAAGTAGCTGGGGAGAGGGAAGTCTGGGCTTCACTGCTATCCGACCTCGGATAAGTGGAAGAAAATGGATTGATAGATGGATGCAATAATTACTTTGAGACGCAATAAACTTTTATTTCTCATTAGTATTTTTTACTATTGTAATTGGAACTTTTAATTATTTCATATAAGTGAAAAAACAAAAAACATTAAATGGACTCACAATCTCCATGCAGATTTTTTCACAGTGGGATAAACTGGGTCGGGTGGTTTGTTTTGTTGTTGTTTTGTTGTCGTCCCTTTCTGCTTGTCATTGACGGTGCCTTTGGGCAGCAACTCTGTCAGGCTCATTTGGTGTGTTTTTCTTCTCATCACCTTGTGGTTTTGAGGTAACTTAGTCACATTTTAACGCTGTCTCTCGACTGCTCACCATGTCTTTACAGGTCATTAAGTGATAGAAAAGAATAGACATGTTCAAGTCGCTGGCAAAGACTTGTTAGCGGCATGTTTTGCATATTACCGTAGTTTAGTTGTTGTCTGACTTTCTTTAATCCAACCAAATCAGAATCGGAATCAGAATGGTTTTTATTGCCATTGTTTGAGAACGGGTTTACAAACTAGGAATTTTTCTTGGTGCAATTGTGCAACATAAAACACATCTAACACAGAATAGGTAATACAATGAACTGTAACTGAGCTATCAGATCCTCTTTTTGACATCTATTCCACTTTGGGTTTCGTTGGTTTAGCTTCCATTGTGCTATCTGTCTCTCTTAGTAGAAGACTGCTAGGTTGTTGCTATCCATATTTACGTAAAGTTATATCATGTGAGATAAAAATGCTGCTAGAAAGTAGCATTGTTGCTGACACAAATACAGTATAAAAAATAGAGAATTATATCGTTTGATAGAGATTTTGATGTCGTACTAATATGTATGTATCGTTACATCGTACATAAGTATGTAACAATATTAACATTTCATATCACGGGTATTGTGACCCGAATGATCACAAATATCATTATTATTACAGTAGGGATGTACAGATAAACAGAATTAACGATCAACCGCAGTGAAACTCCCGAGGGTTAGTGTTAGTGTCTAGTGTTGTCTCGATACTGGAATGTATTTCGATAATTGTCTAAATAAAGGGGACCACAAAAAATGGCATTATTGGCTTTATTTTAACAAAACATCTTAGGGTACATTAAACATGTTTATTATTGCGAGTTTGTCCTTAAATAAAATAGTGAACATACTAGACTTGTCTTTTAGTAGTAAGTAAGCAAACAAAGAATCCTAATTAGTCTGCTGACATATGCAGTATCATATTGTGTAATTTTCCATTGTATTTTGTCAAAATTATTAAGGACAAGTGGTAGAAAATGCATTATTAATCTACTTGTTCATTTACTGTTAATATCTGATTATTTTCTGTTTTAACATGTTCTATCTACACTTCTGTTAAAATGTAATAATCACTTATTCTTCTCTTGTTTGATACTTTACATTAGTTTTGGATGATACCACAAATGTATGTATCGATCCGATACCAAGTAGTTACAGGATCATACATTGGTCATATTCAAAGTCCTCATGTGTCCAGGGACATATTTTCTGAGTTCATAAACCTAATATAAATAGATAAAAAACGAAAAAAGATTTTGTGATTGTAAAACATATCGATGTTATCATAGTAGTATCGATTAGATACACTCCTGTACTTGGTATTATTACAGTGGATGTATACTACTAATGATGATTCATTAGTAATGATTCATTAGTATCGCGGTACTATACAAATATTGGGGTTACTGTCATAATCAAAACTATTGTGAAACCGTTTAGTTTGGGATATGTCGTTTCTTAATGGGAGAGACATATTTGTGTTAGCATTTAAGCTAGCGACAAGGCCGCTATAGCCGGTCTGTGAGTTCATCAAAGAGCGGTGATCTATCACGGTCTTGGGATAACGTTAATCTAAAATGTTAATACTAACCACAAGTCAAGATTTTAAAGCACAGTTTATTATTAATGCTAGGGGTGTAACGGTACGTGTATTTGTATTGAATCGTTTCGGTACGGGGGTTTCGGTTCGGTTCGGAGGTGTACGGAACGAGTTTCCACATGGACATATTAAGTAGCGTACCGCACGTTGTGTAAACAATGCACACCGAGGCACAACACACGGCATGCTAGCTATGACCGGGTTACGACAACATATAAAAGCCAGAGCTGGAACACCCTCTTGCCTCGTTAAGATCTCCCATTTGGGAACATTTCGGCTCGCGGTGTGATACAACAATGGAGGACGGAGGTTTGCCGACATTGTTCAGCAGCTGCTTCTGACAACACGTCAAACATGCTACCCCATTTGAAGCGTCACCACCGCATTCAAGCAGCCTCTCCTCGGCGAGTCAGGCAGGGCTAAAGCAATAACAAATGTTTTTATAGCAGCAGATTTAAGACCATATTGCATTAAAAACTAGATTTTGACCCACTTCTATGGTGGAAGAACAATGAGCCCATATATCCTCTTACTGCCAAGTTAGCCAGGCTGGGGGGGGGGGGGGGGGGGGGAGAGAAAAGTTAATCTGAGGCTGAGTTGACTTGAAACTGTTTAATGTTGCACTTTTTATATGTAGAAGAAACGTTTTGTCATTTTATTTAATCTGAGCAACAACTTGAGGCAGTTTAATGTTGATTAACGTGGACCCCGACTTAAACAAGTTGAAAACCTTATTCGGGTGTTACCATTTAGTGGTCAACTGTACGGAATATGTACTGTACTGTGCAATCTACTAATACAAGTTTTAATCAATCAATCAAAAAAAGCACTTTATATGTAGAAAGGTTTTGTTAAGAAACCATTCTGAGCCTTATCTTATTTAGTTTTTATTTTATATATTGATTGATTGAGACTTTTATTAGTAGGTTGCACAGTGAAGTACATATTCCGTACAATGGTAACACCCGAATAAGTTTTTCAACTTGTTTAAGTCGGGGTCCACTTAAATTGATTCATGATACAGATATATACTATCATATATACTATCATCATAATACAGTCATCACACAAGATAATCACATTGAATTATTTACATTATTTACAATCAGTGGTGTGGAGGGAGGGGGGGTGGGGTGGGGTGGGGGGGGATATGGACATCAAGTAGTGGACATAGAGAGAGAGAGAGAGAGAGAGAGAGAGAGAGAGAGAGAGAGAGAGAGAGAGAGAGAGAGAGAGAGAGAGAGAGAGAGAGAGAGAGAGAGAGAGAGATCAGAAGGCATAAGAAAAAGAAAAAGTATCTGCATTTGATTGTTTACATTTGATTATTAGCAATCCGGGGAGGGTGTTAGTTTAGGGTTGTAGCTGCCTGGAGGTGAACTTTTATTGCGGTTTTGAAGGAGGATAGAGATGCCCTTTCTTTTATACCTGTTGGGAGCGCATTCCACATTGATGTGGCATAGAAAGAGAATGAGTTAAGACCTTTGTTAGTTCGGAATCTGGGTTTAACGTGGTTAGTGGAGCACCCCCTGGTGTTGTGGTTATGGCGGTCATTTACGTTAAGGAAGTAGTTTGACATGTACTTCGGTATCAGGGAGGTGTAGCGGATTTTATAGACTAGGCTCAGTGCAAGTTGTTTAACTCTGTCCTCCACCTTGAGCCAGCCCACTTTAGAGAAGTGGGTAGGAGTGAGGTGGGATCTGGGGTGGAGGTCTAGAAGTAACCTGACTAGCTTGTTCTGAGATGTTTGGAGTTTAGATTTGAGGGTTTTGGAGGTGCTAGGGTACCAGGAGGTGCATGCGTAATCGAAAAAGGGTTGAACGAGAGTTCCCGCCAGAATCCTCAAGGTGCTTTTGTTGACCAGAGAGGAAATTCTGTAGAGAAATCTCGTTCGTTGGTTAACCTTTTCGATTACCTTGGTTGACATTTTATCACAGGAAAGGTTAGCCTCTAGAATATGTTGACCACATTAACCCTGGCAATGGACCCTGTGTGTATATGTATGTTATGCCATTGTTTACAAATTTGGTAAATGAATAACCAAAACATTTATACTTTGTTGTTTTCTTACTGTACCGAAAATGAACCGAACCGTGACCTCTAAACCGAGTTACGTACCGAACCAACATTTTTGTGTACTGTTACACCCCTAATTAATACTGTTTATCGTTACATCCGTTACAAAAACAAATGCTTCCAGTCGTGACTGTATTAGATTGTCCAACCTCTGCGTACCTTCAACGCCATGTTGCTAATTTAAAGATGGCTCTGGGCTCGCTCTCTCATAATGTTGTATTTGTAACGTAAAACCCAATGTCACAGACACTTCCCATAGGCCATTTTACAAGCCTTTTGCTTTTTTATTGGGCATTTTGCAGTCATGGAATGATACCAGCTAAGTGAACTGGGACCGCATGTATCATTTCATTCATCACCTGTCCGACGTTGACATTTACTGTACCTACAGAATGATGGCGCCTTAGACCGTCTGGTGCCTACGTGTCCCCGCATCGCATCACTTACAATGATAAGTAAAGCCTTATGATCCCGTTATCCTGCTCTTGAGGGATGTTCCTCACTTACACCCCGCTCCCTCTCTGATGTGGATTTAGCTGATGAGAACTCCGCAACAGGTTTTTCTTCCGTGCTACACCTGTGCACAGAATCCCTTATACAGCATTTTTTGTTGTTGTTGATGCAGAAGCCGTCTCTTTGCAGGGACTCGCATTTGGGAAATGAGAGATGAAGAGCAGTTCGGTTAAGGCCAGTCAGGCCGCATTGATATTCCGCCCGTGTGCCGCTCCATAGGCGGCCCATTGTAACGGCTCTTGCCGCGGGAAGCAGCCTGATCAACCCCTCGCTCGGGGGAAAACCGGGAGGCTAATTTATTGAATGTTGTCGACATGTTTGCATCGAAGCCGGATCCGATCAAATTCCCCGCAGTTTGACCTTGTACATTCCGAGCCGGCGTTTATTTTTCCCCCTTTACCCTCGTCACGGACAGAGCAACACCTGATTTGCCGGCGCCCCATGTGGCTCCTTCATTTCGTCCATTTGCGGGAATTAAATGAGATCTCCGAGCAGCTCGGAAGCATCAAAAGGGAGCCTTGTTCAATGGCATCAGGTGCAACGGAGGCGCACTGTGCGGTTGTTCGGCCTCCTGAAGATTTATGGTCGGCCAAGTAGAAAGATTTATCTGTCCCGAGTGCATGAAATTGCAATGCTCTGCAGTATCGCGTCCAGGGCCGGCCCGGGTGACTGATTTTCGTCAGGGAAGGGGAGTTAGTAGCGGCCAGGAACCCGTGCACAAAACGGAGAACGCGAGCTCTGTTTCAGTTAATCAAGGCTGGGGTTTTTTTTGTTGTGTTTTTTTTCCCCCACACTTTCCTTCATCCTTTGCTGAAAGGAAGAATGGAAATAGGCACAAAGGAGCAACCTCAGGGGAGCAAAGCAGAAAAGTCACCTGAGAAGTCGTGCAAATGAGTTTTGAAGAGTGCTCAAGTGCAAAAGTTTACAAGTGGTTGATTCCGACGATGCCGCCTGCACATTTGCATTTCATTACCTCCCCTTCCAAGACTGGCGGCGTTAGCTACCTGTGCTCGTCCTTGGCTGCGCTACCTGCTTAAAGACGCCACGTAATCAGCTTAAATTGACAAACATTGACAGAGGCTCTCGAGTGCAGCGTTCCTTTTCGGCGAGGCGCTGTTTGCACTCAGACGGAAATCATTTGCCAGATAAGGTACTCCACTTCGTGACAATGCACTTTGAGTGGATTTACTTCCCAGGACTAGTGAGCCATCATGCACCTTCAAGTTCACCGGCATTGTTTGAAATGATGTATTTGTTCCGAAGCAGATTGGTGCGGTTGTCGTAAAGGGCTGCACATCACACTCTCTCACAAAAGTCACATTTTCATCAGCCAGATATGTACACATAGGAAGTATACTTGGATATACTTCAGAGTAGTTAGTATACAGCTTGTAAATTCAACTAAATTAAACATTTCCAGAAAACTTAAGGACCGAGGGGCCAGAATTCTTCCTTTTTGGTAACACATTAATTAGTTGCATATTAAAGTAACAAATACTTAATTTAGAGTTATTTGGACACTAGGGGAACATTTAAGGGTTAGGGTTAGGGTTACTAATAAGCAATAACTCTGAGGTTATTGAGGGAAGACTCTTAGTTCATCATCGGCGGTCGCTCGAACGAGTATGACGATCCTCCTTGTAGGGGTGTATCCCTCCATAGAGGATGCCTGTGCACAGACAGTCACCACACGATCCTTGACATAGTCGGGTCAGGGTCCAGTGGCATGGAGTCCAAGACGACTGGGGACCCTTTTCTGCTGCAGCCTTCTTCCGCCATCGCAGCCGTTGTGGTAGTTCTTAAATCTACTGTCTTCTGCCTGCTCCGCCGTTGAGGTCTTCACCGTATCCATGGCTAGGGGGCAGTAAGGTACTAGGCCTTTGCCAAGGGCCACCTGGGGTAACAGTAGTAAAGGGGTTAACCTCCTAGTGCCCCAAGACCCCATAGAGGAGCCTCCACTGCCGGATGCATTTTAACGTCATGCCCAGGACACAGACTCTTAGTTAATGGATTACTGGTTGTATAATAAGGCCATGCAAGATAAAGCATTAATAAGTACTTAATAATGACTAATTAAGAGCCAATATGTCACTAATTCGCATGTAAATAAGCAACTAATTAATGGTGAATATGTGTTCCCCATACTAAAATGTTACCAGACTTTTTGTTTTGGTCCATACAGAGTTAAGGACCTTTTACAGAAATGTGAGTTTCTCCCAAATTGTTTTAACTGAATTGGTGAGCCACCTGTCGAATAGACCAAATGATGAACAAGTGAGGACCTAAAATGGAACCTTGAGGAACACCACAACTAAAGATGTTGAACAAAGGAGAACCAGGGTCCTCTCCCGTAGCTTTTTGGTAACACATTAATTAGTTGCATATTAAAGTAACAAATACTTAATTTAGAGTTATTTGGACACTAGGGGAACATTTAAGGGTTAGGGTTAGGGTTACTAATAAGCAATAACTCTGAGGTTATTGAGGGAAGACTCTTAGTTCATCATCGGCGGTCGCTCGAACGAGTATGGCGATCCTCCTTGTAGGGGTGTATCCCTCCATAGAGGATGCCTGTGCGTGACTTCGTTTTACGTGGGGAGACTTGTGCACAGACAGTCACCACACGATCGTTGACATAGTCGGGTCAGGGTCCAGTGGCATGGAGTCCAAGACGACTGGGGACCCTTTTCTGCTGCAGCCTTCTTCCGCCATCGCAGCCGTTGTAGTAGTTCTTAAATCTACCGTCTTCTGCCTGCTCCGCCGTTGAGGTCTTCACCATATCCCTGGCTAGGGCGCAGTCAGGTACTAGGCCTTTGCCAAGGGCCACCTGGGGTAACAGTAGTAAAGGGGTTAACCTCCTAGTGCCCCAAGACCCCATATAGGAGCCTCCACTGCCGGATGCATTTTAACGTCATGCCCAGGACACAGACTCTTAGTTAATGGATTACTGGTTGTATAATAAGACCATGCAAAATAAAGCATTAATAAGTACTTAATAATGACTAATTAAGAGCCAATATGTTACTAATTTACATGTTAATAAGCAACTAATTAATGGTGAATATGTGTTCCCCATACTAAAATGTTACCAGACTTTTTGTTTTGGTCCATACAGAGTTAAGGACCTTTTACAGAAATGTGAGTTTCTCACAAATTGTTTTAACTGAATTGGTGAGCCACCTGTCGAATAAACCAAATGATGAACAAGTGAGGACCTAAAATGGAACCTTGAGGAACACCACAACTAAAGACCTTGAACAAAGGACTACTGACTGCATCGGAAGTAAACAAGATACAGCAATACCCTACTTTTTTATTTATTTTTTAATTTCCAACAAAATAATACACAATAATTCCATAATGATACATTTCCAATTCCAAAACCAAACCCGGCCCAGCAACAGTCAGAATAGCAATCAACAGAGCAATTGAGAGGACACACAAACATGACACAAAACAATCCAAATGTAGTCAAACAAAAATGAACAATATCAACAACAGTATCAATATTAGTAAGAATTCCAACATATGACTCATTATTATCTAAACTAAATTCAGTTTTTGCTACTGATATCATTTCCATAGCTTGTGTATACCAGTCAGTATGAGTTGGACTATCAACATCCATTTTTTTTAGTATTACCCTTTTTGTTATGATGCATATTGAAATAAATGCATTTTTACTCTTTCATGACACGTTACTAAATTGATACAGATCACCAAGAACACAAGTTTGCAGTGTCATTGTCAAAATGTTTAACTCCCAAAAAGGAGAGGACTTAAAAGGGAACTGCGTCTTTCCGTGTCCTTCTCACCAGTTCCAGGTCCTAAATGTGTCAAGCATTGTTAAACGATGTGTCATTTTTAGGACGCAGATGAACGAGGTTCGTTGATAAACTAACTAAAACGCGAGAGCAACGAGAAGTGCTCTGCCTGGACAGGCTATGAAGAAAATTAAACAGAACAAAACTGCTGAAACCCAGCAAAGCACTCAAGGGAAATGTGGAGCTGATGGCGTCCACAAAGTAAAGCGTATTAGGTTTAGCGTCAAAAGGCTCCTTCTGTAGTCCAATGAAACGATAACACATCATCAATATCCATCAGGGGAATGGAAATGCTCTTGGACAGAAGTGAAGCAGCCACGGGAAAACACCAACAAAACCGGAGGAGCTGCCAAAATAAAAGCACAGGACAGGAATTAACACAAAACCCAACATAGAGGCATGGCCTGGTGTAACCAGCCGTGACAAAATGGCTGTCAAATTGCACCAACTTGTCAGATTACACCCTCAGCCATCTATTTTCCAGGTGAGAGGCATGATTTATGATCTACAATTAAACTTACAGGGAGCAAGGAAGCGAGGAAACAGCAGACCACTCGATGATGTGAACATAGGGACACACGGTGCCGCTATAAATAGTTTATAATAAAAATATGACTAATACTTGGTTAATATTCAAGTCACGAAATGTAAATGGGGTGGTGTTGGCATTTTTTGAATATTTATCAGATTTTATGGGTGGAATAGGGGACTTCCCATTGGCTCTGCTGCAAGCAGACTGTTTATTTACATTTATTTAATATTCACAATGCATTAAAAAAAAAATCCATCCGTCGTCATGTGTAACGCCTCAGTTTTGTAAATCATAAGTTTGGACCACACTGTTTAAAATGTCAACGCAAAGCTTTGCCAACATGTTTAGATAGATAGATAGATAGATAGATAGATAGATGGATAGATAGATAGATAGATAGATAGATAGATAGATAGATAGATAGATAGATAGATAGATAGATAGATAGATAGATAGATAGATAGATAGATAGATAGATGGATAGATAGATAGATAGATAGATAGATAGATAGATAGATAGATAGTACTTTATTGAGACTGGTCCAAGGTCCAACTTTGGGTTTTTTCGGCTTTGCCATAACCTTTATTCTTTTTTCTAATAAATGGACATACTTAGCACTGAAATTGCACTACAGCATATCGAATGTTTCAGCCACTCAATGTAGCGCGGACTTTATAAATGTTTATTAGTTACACACATTAAACGATGAATCGAAGCAATATCATATAAATCAAAGCTTTTTTGTAATTTAATTAATCAACTCAACCAATTAATCATACTTTTTGTGACTATTGGTATTATGATTTATTGTAGAAGCTATATTTGTCCCGATACCAATATTTTGGTACCGGAACCAAAATGTTTTACGGTACTTTTTCGGTACTTTTCCACAAAAAATAGCATTTAACAAAACATTTTGCGGTACATTAAACATATGTTATTTATTGCAATTTTGTTTCTTAAATAAAATAGTGAACATACTTGTCGCTTTGAGTACCTTGAAAGTAGATAAGCGCTATACAAGTATAAACTATTTACCATTGTAGAAGCTAGTTTTGTCCCGATACCAATATTTTGGTACCGGTACCAAAATGTTTTCCGGTACTTTTCGATACTTTTCTAAATAAAGGGGACCCAAAAAAAATTGCATTTTTGGCTTTATTTTAACCAAAAAAATTGTGCTACATTAAACATATGTTTCTTATTGCAATTTTGTTCTTAAATAAAATAGTGAACATACTAGACAACTTGTTGCTTTGAGTACCTTGAAGGTCGAAAAGCGCTATACAAGTATAACCCATTTACCATTGTAGAAGCTAGTTTTGTCCCGATACCAATATTTTGGTACCGGTACCAAAATGTTTTCCGGTACTTTTCGATACTTTTTTAAATAAAGGGGACCCACAAAAAATTGCATTTTTGGCTTTATTTTAACCAAAAAAATTGCGCTACATTAAACATATGTTTCTTATTGCAATTTTGTTCTTAAATAAAATAGTGAACATACTAGACAACTTGTCGCTTTGAGTACCTTGAAGGTACAAAAGCGCTGTACAAGTATAACCCATTTACCATTGTAGAAGCTAGTTTTGTCCCGATACCAATATTTTGGTACCGGTACCAAAATGTTTTCCGGTACTTTTCGATACTTTTTTAAATAAAGGGGACCCACAAAAAATTGCATTTTTGGCTTTATTTTAACCAAAAAAATTGTGCTACATTAAACATATGTTTGTTATTGCAATTTTGTTCTTAAATAAAATAGTGAACATACTAGACAACTTGTCGCTTTGAGTACCTTGAAGGTAGAAAAGCGCTATATAAGTATAACCCATTTACCATTGTAGAAGCTAGTTTTGTCCCGATACCAATATTTTGGTACCGGTACCAAAATGTTTTCCGGTACTTTTTGATACTATTCTAAATAAAGAAGACCACAAAAAAATGGCATTTTTGGCTTTATTTCAACAAAAAAATGTGCGGTACATTAAACATATGTTTCTTATTGCAATTTTGTTCTTAAATAAAATAGTGAACATACTAGACAACTTGTCTTTTAGTAGTAAGTAAACAAACAAAGACTCCTAATTAGTCTGCTGACGTATGCAGTAACATATTGTGTCATTTATCATTATATTCATTTGTCAACATTATTAAGGACAAGTGGTAAAAAATGAATTATTAATCTACTTGTTCATTTACTGTTAATATCTGCCTATTTTCTCTTTTAACATGTTCTATCTACACTTCTGTTAAAATTTAATAATCACTTATTCTTCTGTTGTTTGGATATTTTACATTAGTTTTGGATGATACCGCACATTTGGGTATCAATCCGATACCAAGTTGTTACAGGATCATACATTGGTCATATTCAAAGTCCTCATGTATTTCCTGGGTTTATAAACATAATCAGTGTTTCCCACACATTCATTTATTTTTGGCGGCCCGCCACGAAATATATATATTTTTGTCCTGTCCAGCTTCTCAGGCAAATCATATAGTTGATGTAGATGCCCATATCGGCTGTTCAGATTTACTTTACAAAAGAGAAGTGTAGGATCAAGATTTTTGGAGCTCTTTGTTCAGTGGATCAGATGTTTGATGAAGCTTTGTGTCTATCTACCACCACTACTGTTTTCTGTTTATTTGTTACTGACTGTGGCAGGACACCTGTGCCTCTGTTTCACTTTATGTTGCTGGTAAATAATATGGTTGTAGTAGTAGGCTAAAGTTAAATGATTTAGTATGCACTAATTAAAGGGGCAGAGCTTTAAGAGACATTTTAGCTTTCATATTTTTATGAGATATATTTTTTGTAAGAACCACAATTAATAAATATATTTCAGTGAATAACTTATTGTTCAAATCTGTATATAAATATGTACATAAAGTGTTCTAATTATATTGTAAAATGGATGGATGGATGTTTAAAACAAGACTGTTATTATTAATTAGTAAGTATACATTTTTTGAGCCTTTTTAGAGAAAATCATATCATTGTAGTGAATTATGCAAATTACTCGATGATGTCATGGTGACCACGCCCATAGCCACGCCCCCACCGCCACAGGTATCTTGGCAGTTTATGGGAAACACTGATAATATAACAATTTTTTAAACAAAAGAAGATGTTGTAATGCCAAAAAATATCAATGTTATCAAAGTAGTACCGGTAGAAATCACTGCACGTAAGCAGCTAAGCCCGTGACCTTCGATCCCTCAGGCTGTACTGCATCAACAAGCGACATCAGTGTGTAAAGGATATCACCACATGGGCTCAGGAACACTTCAGAAACCCACTGTCAGTAACTACAGTTGGTCGCTACATCTGTGAGTGCAAGTTAAAACTCTCCTATGCAAGGCGAAAACCGTTTTATCAAAAACACCCAGAAACGCCGCCGGCTTCGCTGGGCCCGAGCTCATCTAAGATGGACTGATTATTAATTAGTAAGTATACATTTTTTGAGCCTTTTTAGAGAAAATCATATCATTGTAGTAAATTATGCAAATTATTCGATGATGTCATGGTGACCACGCTCCCACCGCCACAGGTATCTTGGCAGTTTATGGGAAACACTGATAATATAACAATATTTTAAACGAAAGAAGATGTTGTAATGCCAAAAAATATCGATGTTATCAAAGTAGTACCGGTACTTTTTAGAGGCGGTATAGTACCGAATATGATTAATTAGTATTGCGGTACTATACTAATACTGGTATACCGTACAACCCTACTGGAAGCTCAGATTGATCCTTTACTTTCTTCACTGAACAATCCTTCCAAGCAGTCGATAGCAATCCGAGCCGTAGTTTCCTCCGTCAGTCTTTTCTGAGCTTTCGCTGTTTGACTCCAAAAAAACAAAAAAACCCAACACCCATCAGTCTGTACCAGAGCAAAGCTTGACTGGATGTAAGAATCGGTGTCCAGCTCGCCACTGAAGCATGACGGGAGATGATTGCATATACTGTAAGTTATCTCCGCGTGCCAATGCCAACAGTCTCCGAATGAATCAAGAGACGGCTTGTTGTGAATATTAAACCGCGATGCATGATCTGTTCCCTTTCATTCTCTTGTCCTCTACACGCCTCTCATTTCCTGCCTGGGTCGCGCTCCCATATGTCCTATATGCAGCCTTCACAACACTCCAGACCTCTTTGCAATTGTTTTTCCACTAGCACTTGTCTTTAGAGGAATATATGAAAATACCAGCAAAGAGAAAAGAATGATTGTGTTAGATGTAAATATAAACGGAATACAATGATTTGCAAATCATTTTCAACCCATATTCAGTTGAATATGCTACAAAGACAACATATTTGATGTTCAAACTGATAAACTTTTTTTTTTGTTCGTGTTTTGATGCCAGCAACACGTGACAAAGAAGTTTGGAAAGGTGGCAATAAATACTGATAAAGTTGAGGAATGCTCATCAAACACTTATTAGGAACATCGCACAGGTGAACAGGCTAATTGGGAACGGGTGGGTGCCATGATTGGGTATAAAAGTAGATTCCATGAAATGCTCAGTCATTCACAAACAAGGATGGGGCGAGGGTCACCACTTTGTCAACAAATGCGTGAGCAAATTGTTGAACAGTTTAAGAAAAACCTTTCTCAACCAGCTATTGCAAGGAATTTAGGGATTTCACCATCTACAGTCCGTAATATCATCAAAGGGTTCAGAGAATCTGGAGAAATCACTGCAGGTAAATGTTGCGTTGACCAGCATTCCTCCAATGGGGAATTCAAATTGCTAGTCTCTCCCAGATTCTTTTTATGGCACATAAGCTGATGTTTATATTCAATCAACAGGCAGTAATTGGTATTTTGTGGTTTATTCTCCAAGCTTAGAGGACAAACCTGAGACCAATCTAGCACACCAGCGTTCCCCCTCACACCCCCGGAAGTCCCGTGATCTTCCCTCTGTCCCTCTGTCCCTCGCCTCCACTCCCTTTGTTTAGACTACTCCGAGTTATCTCTACTCTGACACATTCCAATCTAGAAGGCCAACACCTTACTATGAGACTCAAAAGAAGGAAGAATACTAGCTATTCTTTATATGACTATAGGAGTTTAGAAAGAAGTAACACTTAAATATGGATATGATTCCGATCTGCTTCCAACATAAGCAGCTAAGCCTGTGATCTTCGATCCCTCAGGCTGTACTGCATCAACAAGCGACATCAGTGTGTAAAGGATATCACCACATGGGCTCAGGAACACTGCAAAAACCCACTGTCAGTAACTACAGTTGGTCGCTACATCTGTAAGTGCAAGTTAAAACTCTCCTATGCAAGGCGGAAACCGTTTATCAACAACACCCAGAAACGCCGTCGGCTTCGCTGGGCCTGAGCTCATCTAAGATGGACTGATACAAAGTGGAAAAGTGTTCTGTGGTCTGACGAGTCCACATTTCAAATTGTTTTTGGAAACTGTGCACGTCGTGTCCTCCGGACCAAAGAGGAAAAGAACCATCTGGACTGTTATAGGCGCAAGGTTGAAAAGCCAGCATCTGTGATGGTATGGGGGTGTATTAGTGCCCAAGACATGGGTAACTTACACATCTGTGAAGGCACCATTAATGCTGAAAGGTACATACAGGTTTTGGCGCAACATATGTTGCCATCCAAGCAACGTTACCATGGACGCCCCTGCTTATTTCAGCAAGACAATGCCAAGCCACGTGTTACAACAGCGTGGCTTCATAGTAAAAGAGTGCGGGTACTAGACTGTCTCCTCAGTTCCCAAACGTTTACTGAGTGTTGTTAGAAGGAAAGGCCATGTAACACAGTGGTAAAAATGCCCCTGTGACAACTTTTTTGCAATGTGTTGGTGCCATTAAATTCTAAGTTAATGATTATTTGCAAAAAAAAAAAAATGTTTCTCAGTTCCAACATTCATTAAATATCTCATCTTTCCAGGCTATTCAATTAAATATAAGTTGAAATGGATTTGCAAATCATTGTATTCTTTTTTTTTTTTACCATTTACACCAGTGGTCCCCAACCTTTTTGTAGCTGGGGACCGGTCAACGCTTGAAAATTTGTCCCACGGACCAGGGGGGGGGGGGGGGATTTTTTTTTTTTTTTTTTTCATAAAGAAATACAATCATGTGTGCTTAGGGACTGTATCCCTGCAGACTGTATTGATCTATATTGATATATAATGTATAAATGTATATATTGTGTTTTTTATTGATTACCAAATTTGAAGGTGTTGAAATCACCATGTGTTATTGTCAGGTTCAAACACTGATGACATGTATTAAACAAGACAAGAAGCAAAGAATCAAACAGAGGCAAAATTACATTTTGCTCATTCGAGGAGAAACGTGTCAACCTGTGTCACCCACGCTCTGGGGAAAGATTGTACGCCACCTCTTTTTATTTGGATTTTCCCTGTTTACATAACAACATCTGTTTCTAAAGGAATGGGGGAGTATGTTTTTTGTGGCCCGCAGGTCATTTTTTAACGGCCCCACGGCACATTTTAAAAACACGATTGAAAAAAATTAAAAACATAAAAAGTGGTATAAAAGAGCAAACAGGTGAAATGTAACAATACAATGTTGCAATGTTTACTCTAATAACACAAAGCTGCCATGCAGGCTGTTTCTTTCTTTAAAAAAAAAAAAAAAAATCAATGTTATTATGAATTATTGACCTATTCAAGGCTCCAATTACGTCACATTAAATATTCCACTTTGAGATATTTTTGGGGGAAAATGTTGCATATTTTGTGTTTGCCATATAAAAAACTGAGCTGTTTTTTTTTAAAAGAAGGGCCTAGAAACGAACAAACAAAAAACAAACAATAAAACTTATAATTGACGGATGGATCTGTAGTTGATCTCCAGATTATTGTGTTAAAAGTAAAAAAAAATTATAATTTATTTTTTAACACTTTTTGGATCCCCAATAATTTCAGTGTGATTTTTTTTTTAAGTGTCATTGCTCAAAAAATTATTAATTAAAATCAGTGTTGTTATGAGTTATTGACCTTTTTAAGGCTCCAATTATTATATAATCTCAAATATTCCACTTAAAAATTTTATTGGGTGAAAATATTGCATATTTTGTGTTTTTTCTATAAATAAAAATGGGTTTTCTTTGACAAAAAGAGCACACAACTTATATATTTAAAAACGTAATGTTGATCTAGAGATTTAAAACTTGAATAATAATAAAAAATAATAATACTGAATAATGTATAATATTTTTTGGACCAAAACCCTTTGGGGTCCCCGGGATCAAGCCTGAGTGGAGGCCTAAATGTATATTTTTTTATACATATATTGTATTGGTTTTTAAAATAAAAAATATCAAAAATGGCCCCCGCTTGCTTTGATTTTTCAGTGTCCGGCCCTCAGTGGAAAAAGTTTGGACACCCCTGATGTAAACAGTCATTGTTTTCGGTCACATTAACACAAAAGAAAAAGATGCCTCGGGCTTGGGCTGGTCCTGGATTCAGCTTGGGCAAGTCTTGGGTCACAATATATAACCCCCATCCCGTCTCCTCCCATCGTACACAATGGAATTTTCCAAGCCTTTGCTTGGTGCAAAAAAAGACAACCCCTTGTCTGTTCATTGGGGACTTGGAGAACGGAAAGTTTTTGGATAATTTACATACAATTTTTCTGACAGTTATCGCTAATGCATTTTTTTTTTGAGGGCCAACCTAGTAACAAAAAAATGGTATGAAATATTCTCTAAATTTAGCTGCGTCGTAAAACAAGGTTGTACAGGGTTCCCCACACATTCATTTATTTGTGGCGGCCCGCCACGAAATAATTACGTCCGCCAAAAATTAAAAAATAAATAAATAAAATTATATATATATATATATATATATATATATATATATATATATATATATATATATATATATATATATATATATATATATATATATATATATATATATATATATATTTTAAATTCTTTTATTATTATTTTTTTATTTTTTATTTTTTATTTTATTTTATTATTATTATTTTTTTTGGTCCTCTCCAGCTTCTCAGGCAAATCATATAGTTGATGTAGATGCCCATATCGGCTGTTCAGATTTACTTTACAAAAGAGAAGTGTAGGATACTTCTCTTGTTGCCTTATTTGTATTTGACTTTATTAAATGTATTTATATTAGAAACACAGCATGTGTATATAACAAAGGGTGCAAAGTCTGCAGGCAGTAGGAAACACATGGTTAAGTGTAGGGAGTAAAAGTGATGGCAGTCTAAAGTTCAAGATTTTTGGAGCTCTTTGTTCAGTGGATCAGATGTTTGATGAAGCTCTGTGTCTATCTACCACCACTACTGTTTTCTGTTTATTTGTTACTGACTGTGGCAGGACACCTCTGCCTCTGTTTCACTTTATGTTGCTGGTAAATAATATGGTTGTAGTAGTAGGCTAAAGTTAAATTATTTAGTATGCACTAATTAAAGGGGCAGAGCTTTGAGACATTTTAGCTTTTATATTTTATAAGATATATTTTTTGTAAGAACCACAATTAATACATATATTTCAGTGAATAACTTATTGTTCAAATCTGTATATAAATATGTACATAAAGTGTTGTAATTATATTGTAAAATGGATGGATGGATGGACGTTTAAAACAAAACTGTTATTATTAATTAGTAAGTATACATTTTTTTAGCCTTTTTAGAGAAAATCAAATCATTGTAGTAAATTATGCAATTTACTCGACGATGTCACGGTGACCACGCCCATAGCCACGCCCCCACCGCCACAGGTATCTTGGCATTTTATGGGAAACACTGTTGTAGGATGGCAGCCGTTTTACCTTCATTCTATTCCCGTTATTTCCTCGGGCAAAATGTGCGACCGCAGCCAGCAACTTTATTGATTGTTCCTTTTCAAGGCCGTTATTGTCCTTAGGAAAGGACCTGTACATAAAGTGTCAGCGAGCTGTCCCCACGGGTACGAATGCCTCGTGACACGTCTGCTCCCAATTAAAAGGAACCCCGAGATGATGTTTAGCTTGATGGAATTAATAAAATAAATACAAGTATTAAGTCTACAGCTGCTCACATGGCCTCCAGGTGGTGTCAGGCTTAATGAGATGTGTATCTTGCGAGTACATTATTGAGCTGACATGGGGTCTCCTCTCAAAGGTGCACACTGAAGGAACTTTTTTTTTTTTTAATGATATCTTGTTGTGGGATTATTTGTATGGATGGTCCGTAAATTAATATTTGCGCTCCACTTACAGTGCAAAAAAAACAAACGAAGCGTACTCGTGTGAATTAACATACTATAATTACCGCAATAATACATATTTGTCTGTTGGTGAAATATTGACACGCTTTGTTTAATCATGTCAGATGAATGAATTAATTACTTTTCCCCTGACCTTGCCTGGAATGAAACCCTACAAAATAACCGACGTGCTTTGTGGTATTTTAGAAAATAACACAGTATATGTCAGGGGTCACCAACGTGGTGCCCGCGGGCACCAGGTAGCCCGTAAGGACCAGATGAGTCGCCCGCTGGCCTGTTCTAAAAATAGCTCAAATAGCAGCACTTACCAGTGAGCTGCCTCTATTTTTTTAAATTTTATTTATTCACGAGCAAGCTGGTCTCACTTTGCTCGACATTTTTAATTCTAAGAGAGACAAAACTCAAATAGAATTTGAAAATCCAAGAAAATATTTTAAAGACTTGGTCTTCACTTGTTTAAATAAATTCATTATTTTTTTACTTTGCTTTTTATAACTTTCAGAAAGACAATTTTAGAGAAAAAATACAACCTTAAAAATGATTTTTGGGATTTTTAAACACATATACCTTTTTACCTTTTAAATTATTTCCTCTTCTTTCCTGACAATTTAAACCAATGTTCAAGTAAATTTATTTTTTATTGTAAAGAATAATAAATACATTTTAATTTAATTCTTCATTTTAGCTTCTGTTTTTTCGACGAAGAATATTTGTGAAATATTTCTTCACACTTATGATTAAAATTCAAAAAAAAATATTCTGGCAAATCTAGAAAATCTGTATAATCAAATTTAAATCTTATTTCAAAGTCTTTTGAATTTCTTTGAAAAAATTTTGTTCTGGAAAATCTAGAAGAAATAATGATTTGTCTTTGTTAGAAATATAGCTTGGTCCAATTTGTTATATATTCTAACAAAGTGCAGATTGGATTTTAACCTATTTAAAACATGTCATCAAAATTCTAAAATTAATCTTAATCAGGAAAAATTACTAATGATGTTCCATAAATTAATTTTTTTTATTTTTTCAAAAAGATTCGAATTAGCTAGTTTTTCTCTTCTTTTTTTCGGTTGAATTTTGAATTTTAAAGAGTCAAAATTGAAGATAGACTATGTTTCAAAATGTAATTGTCATTTTTTTTTTCTGTTTTTTCCTCTTTTAAACCATTCAATTAAGTGTAAATATCATTAATTATTAATAATAACATAGAGTTAAAGGTAAATTGAGCAAATTGGATATTTCTGGCAATTTATTTAAGTGTGTATCAAACTGGTAGCCCTTCGTATTAATCAGTACCCAAGAAGTAGCTCTTGGTTTCAAAAAGGTTGGTGACCCCTGGTATATGTGGTTGCAAATATAATTTTTTTTTTAGGAAGCTAACATTTTTATAATATTTTGACTTTTGAAACCCTGAAAAATAACTCCAGGGGTTTGAAGTATTTTTGATGGATACAAACTATTTAAAAAAACATTTAACAATTACCAATTTTAGCTTTTCATTTTGTATTTTTTGAAATATTTCTAAAACATTCGGACATTTATGCTAGGTTCACACCAACGGCGCTTTGACGGCGCTTTAAAGCGGCATGCAAAGCGGCGTTAAAGTGTAACAAAGCGTGATTAAAGCGTGAGGGTCGTAATGGATCGCGGGAAAGCTTGTAGTGAAGCGGGACATGCGGCAAGTTCGCCAAAAATTTTTAAACGGTTTAAAAAAACAACTACAAATAGGAAGTGACTGTGATATTGACTAGTTACATTGAGTATAAAAAATGAAAGAAATGCCTTTTATTATTGTCAACTAGCATAAGAAATGAAAGATATATATTTATTAAGATAACAAAGAAATAAAAGAAATGAAGATATAAAACATAATAAATAATAAATAATAAACATAATATAACGAGAAAAAAAGAGAAATTGAAACAATAAATGAATATAAAACATAATAAATAATAAACATAATATAATGAAAAAAAAAGAGAAATTGAAAAAACAAATGAATATAAAACATAATAAATAATAAACATAATATAACGTAAAAAAAAGAGAAATTGAAAAAATAAATGAATATAAAACATAATAAATAATAAATAATAAACATAATATAACGAAAAAAAAGATAAATTGAAAAAATAAATGAATATAAAACATAATAAATAATAAATAATAAACATAATATAACGAGAAAAAAAGAGAAATTGAAAAAATAAATGAATATAAAAAATGTGTGGAAAACAGTATACTGAGTTTTTCACATTTTTTTTAACTTATTTGTTTATCATATTTCTCTTTTTTATTACATTATGTGTTTTATCCTGTATATAATAAAACAAAAAGAGAAATCAAATAAATAGATACATCTAAAAAAATGTGGGGAAAACTTAGTATACTGAGTTTTTCACATTTTTTTAAACTTATTTTTTATCATATTTGTCTTTTTTATTACATTATGTGTTTTATCCTGTATATAATAAAACAAAAAGAGAAATCAAATAAATAGATACATCTAAAAAAAATGTGGGGAAAACTTAGTATACTGAGTTTTTCACATTTTTTTAAACTTATTTTTTATCATATTTCTCTTTTTTATTATATTATGTGTGCGCACGCAATTTATTCATCAAATTCGCAAAATAACAATCGCAGCATCTTCCAAATTGCACATAATTACATAACAATATCACATTTCAAAGTCATTATTGCAAATTAATGTTCATAATGTTCATGACACATTCATTCCAATGCACAACAGAGCTTGATAATCGTGTCAGAGCCTGATTTAAAGCGTCAGGATCGCATCAAAGCATAATAAAGTTCAATAAAGCGTAATAAAACGTATCAAAGCGTGATTTAAAGCGTATCAAAGCGGCATCAAATCGTGAGGAACGGTAATTCGTCCCCCCAAAGCAGCAACTAATTTGTATCAGAGCGTATCAAAGCATAACATTACTTCGGAGATCGGGATATTCGTGGAAAAGTTGACAAAAATGACGGCGCTTTGCTCGGCGCTTTAAAGCGCGGCAAACGCCGTTGGTGTGAACCAGGCATTAGTGGTTTTGAATTTTTTTCTATTTATGTATGCACAGTAGGGAAGGGATTCATATGGCCCCATTAACTTGAAATAAGGGGGGGGGGTAATCATTTTGCAATGCAGTCTGCTGAAAATGATGGTAAGTGCCACCCTACATAGAAACTCACGTTGTAATTGCCACAAAACACATTTTAAGATATTCAACACTTTTTTGCCGTCTGACGGCTGTTGTGGATTGTGTACACCCACAATTTGTCACGTTTCATGTGTCAGGTAAACCGACACAAATGGGTCCATTTGAATACCCTTCCTACTGTATTTTTTTTTCAACGTATTATTGTTTTATTAGTTTGTATTTTTAGTATTCTAACTCAGATATATTTAGTACATTTCCCTGACTGACGGATGGATAGCTACGACTGCTAGGGATGGTGCCAATCGGCCATTGATCAGTATCGGCCAATATTGATAAATAAGTATGTGATCACCATTGCCGATTACAGTGTATCAGTATGTGGAACTAAATTATGGAATGGATCAAGCAAAGAAGTTGAAATAAGTACTAATATGATCCAGTTTAAGAAACTGCTCGAAGTGTTTACAAATTACAAAGGAGAATTGTTACGTTTTAAACTTTATTGAAAAAATTGATAATTGTATTCATCCAATTATGTGAATTACAACTTATTTAACTATTTATTGGGAAATGTATTATTTATGTATTTAAATTGTGTTGCAAATTTAGAAGAGGAAGTGAACGAATGTTAGTAATTGCTATGGAATGGACAAGGGAGAAGAATTAAATAGGCTCTGCTTCTTCCTACTTCTTTTCAGACATGTCGTCATGAGAAACTGGGAATATGTGTTGTAACATAATGTAACTATATGCATCTTGCGAAATAAACTTAGACCATAACCATAACAAAACCATAACAGTCATGCCTTTTAATGCCAATCACAAACGCAGACGCTGTATTTATTTGTATTCCCCCGGCTGAAAAGTGGCCAGTATGTCGACATACACACGTAACGTAATAATTATCACCTCCATTGTAGGAAATAAACTGCAATTTTTCATAGGTTAAAATATTTTGACGTTTGAGATAAAACCCTGCAACATAATTCAAGTGGTTTGTATAGATCAGGGGTCCCCAAACTTTTGACTCGGGGGCCGCATTGGGTTAAAAAAAACGTGGCCGGGGGCCGGGCTATATATATATATATATATATATATATATATATACATATATATATATATGTATATATATATATATATATATATATATATATATATATATATATATATATATATATATATATATATATATATATATATATATATATATATATATATATATATATTATATAATAATATATATATATATATATATATATTTCACAATATTATGTCAGACCCACTCGACATCCGTTGCTTTCGGTCTCCCCTAGAGGGGGGGTTACCCACATATGCGGTCCTCTCCAAGGTTTCTCAAAGTCATTCACCGACGTCCCACTGGGGTGAGTTTTTCCTTGCCCGTATGTGGGCTCTGTACCGAGGATGTCGTTGTGGCTTGTACAGCCCTTTGAGACACTTGTGATTTAGGGCTGTATAAATAAACATTGATTGATTGATTGATTGATTGATGTATATATATATATATATATATATATATATATATATATATATATATATATATATATATATATATATATATATATATATATATATATATATATATATATATATATATATATATATATATAGGCCACATTTTTTTACAATATAATATAATTATAATATAATATAATTTTTTTGGAGGGGGGGGTATGGTTGGGACATAAACAAAAAAATATATTTTGACATTTATGGCAGACAACAGATATATGATGTATGTAAATATGATGTAATGGATAGGAATGTCTGATGCTGGATGTCAATAAAAAATACATAAATAAATAAATAAATATTATATATATATATATATATATATATATATATATATATATATATATATATATATATATATATATATATATATATATATATATATATATATATATATATATATATATATATATATATAAATATATTATATATATATATATATATATATATATATATATATATATATTTATTATATATATAAAATATTATATATATATATATATATTATACTTTTTTTTTTTAAATATATATATATATATATATATATATATATATATTATAATATATATATATATATATATACATACATATATATATATATATATTATATATATTATAATATTTATTTATTTAAAAAAAAAATATATATATATAGCACATTTTATATATATATTTATTCCGAGCGCGATGATGTCACGTTATCGATGGTAAAATGCATTTTTAGACAATATAGTTTGCCTGAGTGTCTAGGAGACACAGAGAATATAAAGCGGTAGAACATGGATTAGAAAGAACAGATTTTAAAAATAATTACAAACATTTTTATTTTTTTATTTTTCAATTTGGGACTTCCCGCAGGCCAGATTTAGGACGCTGTTGGGCCATAGTTTGTGGATCCTTGGTGTAGATTTTCTATACATGTATTTATTTAGAAAATATTTTGAAAATCATTTTGTATTTGTATTAATGCAACCAAAACTTGTGTTGTATTAACTGTATTATTCAGATTTGTCCAAAAATCCTGCAATATAACTTAAGTCGTTAGTGGTAATGTATAAATGGCTTCATTCTTAGACCATTTTTAAAAAGATATTTTATTAGCAAAAAAATTATTCCAAATATGTTTGTATTGTGTATTTATTACGATGAATATATATATAATGTACAAACCCCGTTTCCATATGAGTTGGGAAATTGTGTTAGATGTAAATATAAACGGAATACAATGATTTGCAAACCATTTTCAAGCCATATTCAATTGAATGCACAACAAAGACAACATATTTGATGTTCAAACTCATAAACTTTATTTTTTTTTGCAAATAATAATTAACTTAGAATTTCATGGCTGCAACACGTGCCAAAGTAGTTGGGAAAGGGCATGTTCACCACTGTGTTACATGGCCTTTCCTTTTAACAACACTCAGTAAACGATTGGGAACTGAGGAAACTAATTGTTGAAGCTTTGAAAGTGGAATTCTTTCCCATTCTTGTTTTATGTAGAGCTTCAGTCGTTCAACAGTCCGGGGTCTCTGCTGTCGTATTTTAGGCTTCATAATGCGCCACACTAATTCGATGGGAGACAGGTCTGGACTGCAGGCGGGCCACGAAAGTATGCACACTCTTTTTTTTACGAAGCCACGCTGTTGTAACACGTGCTGAATGTGGCTTGGCATTGTCTTGCTGAAATAAGCAGGGGCGTCCATGAAAAAGACAGCGCTTAGATGGCAGCATATGTTGTTCCAAAACCTTTCAGCATTAATGGCGCCTTCACAGATGTGCAAGTTACCCATGCCTTGGGCACTAATACACCCCCATACCATCACAGATGCTGACTTTTTTAACTTTGCATCGATAAAAGTCTGAATGGTTCGCTTCCCCTTTGGTCCGGATGACACAATGTCGAATATTTCTTAAAAACAATTTGAAATGTGGACTCGTCAGACCACAGAACACTTTTCCACTTTGCATGAGTCCATCTTAGATGATCTCGGGCCCAGAGAAGCCGGCGGCGTTTCTGGGTGTTGTTGATAAATGGCTTTCGCTTTGCATAGTAGGGCTTTAACCTGCACTTACGGATGTAGCGACAAACTGTATTTAGTGACAGTGGTTTTCTGAAGTGTTCCTGAGCCCATGTGGTGATATCCTTTCGAGATTGATGTCGGTTTTTGATACAGCGCCGTCTGAGGGATGGAAGGTCACGGTCATTCAATGTTGGTTTACGTGCAGTGATTTCTCCAGATTCTCTGAACCCTTTGATGATATTACGGAGCGTAGATGGTGAAATCCCTAAATTCCTTGCAATAGCTGGTTGAGAAAGGTTTTTCTTAAACTGTTCAACAATTTGCTCACGCAGTTGTGGACAAAGGGGTGTACCTCGCCCCATCCTTTCTTGAGAAAGACTGAGCATTTTTTGGGAAGCTGTTTTTATACCCAATCATGGCACCCACCTGTTCCCAATTAGCCTGCACACCTGTGGGATGTTGATGAGCATTCCTCAACTTTATCAGTATTTATTGCCACCTTTCCCAACTTCTTTGTCACGTGTTGCTGGCATCAAATTCTAAAGTTAATGATTATTTGCACAAAAAAAAAAGTTTATCAGTTTGAACTAGGGCTGCAACAACTAATCGATTAAATCGATTAAAATCGATTAAAATCGATTACAATCGATTAAAATCGATTATTAAAATAGCTGCCGAATAATTTGGTAATCGATTTTTTTATTTTTTTATTTTTTATTTTATTTATTTTTTTTTTTTAATA
This sequence comes from Entelurus aequoreus, assembly GCF_033978785.1. Classification (NCBI taxonomy): domain Eukaryota; kingdom Metazoa; phylum Chordata; class Actinopteri; order Syngnathiformes; family Syngnathidae; genus Entelurus; species Entelurus aequoreus. The sequence continues at coordinate 5,774,226 of NC_084739.1, read as the reverse complement.
AGCCTTTTTTTAGAAACTGCAACATTTACAAACAGCTGAGAAACAATCAAAATAAGTATGGTGCCAGTATGCTGTTTTTTTTCAATAAAATACTGGATAGGATAGAAATGTAGTTTGTCTCTTTTATCCAATTATTAATCGATTAATCGAACTAATAATCGACAGATTAATCGATTATCAAATTAATCGTTAGTTGCAGCCCTAGTTTGAACATCAAATATGTTGTCTTTGTAGCATATTCAACTGAATATGGGTTGAAAATGATTTGCAAATCATTGTATTCCGTTTATATTTACATCTAACACAATTTCCCAACTCATATGGAAACGGGGTTTGTTAGATTCACAGTGCAAAATGTGTGTCTGCTTAAAGTCTGTTTCCAGTATTTTGAATACAAGGCCATGTTTGAATGTTCCACACTCTGGTAACATGACTTGTATCATCCCGTGTGTCTGCCGCACAACCAGAAGTCGGCCGTTAGTCACACAAGTTATTCAAGTTCCCACCAGACATCTCAAGACCATAAAAGGGAGACAAGTGGCGTGGTGTGGAAAAAATAACCGATTCCCTTTGACGCCGCTTTGAATAACCGCTGATTTCTTGAATGCCGTCGTGTGTTGACCTGCGTGAGGCGGCTTTGAAGATGCAATATTTGCGGATGAGCATTCAGATGACTCACGGCACTCCATCCTTGCAGCAATGCAACGATCATCCAATGGCGGATGACCTCTTCTTTTATTAAAATCACCCAAATGCCTCCTCGGTTCAACTGGTTGTTATTCAAATGTGTTTTCTAGGGCTGCAACTAACGATTAATTTGATAATCGATTAACCTGTTGATTATTACTTCGATTAATCGATTAATAATCGGATAAAAGAGACAAACTACATTTCTATCCTTTCCAGTATTTTATTGAAAAAAAACAGCATACTGGCACCAAAATTATTTTGATTATTGTTTCGTCAGCTGTTTGTACATGTTGCAGTTTATAAATAAAGGTTTATTTAAAAAAAAATAAAAATAAAAATTAAAGCCTCTGTGCATGTGCATAGCATAGATCCAACGAATCGATGACTAAATTAATCGGCAACTATTTTTATAATCGATTTTAATCGATTTAATCGATTAGTTGTTGCAGCCCTAGTGTTTTCCAATATAAAATGACGACTCACAACAAGTCTGCTTATTAACTTGTATCCACAAAATCTCTTTTTTTTTACTGAAGAAGGTGATATCTGTTCAATCTCCCATTTCCCCCATAATAATTATATAATACAACTCGATTGATTCAGAACAGTGGCCTAGCGGTTAAAGTGTCCGCCCTGAGATTGGTGGGTCGTGAGTAGAGATGTCCGATAATATCGGTCTGCCGATATTATCGGCCGATAAATGCGTTGAAATGTAATATCGGAAATTATCGGTATCGTTTTTTTTATTGTCAGTATCGTTTTTTTTGTTTTTTTTATTAAATCCACATAAAAAACACAAGATACACTTACGATTAGTGCACCAACCCAAAAAACCTCCCTCCCCCATTTACACTCATTCACACAAAAGGGTTGTTTCTTTCTGTTATTAATATTCTGGTTCCTACATTATATATCAATATATATCAATACAGTCTGCAAGGGATACAGTCCGTAAGCACACATGATTGTGCGTGCTGCTGCTCCACTAATAGTACTAACCTTTAACAGTTAATTTGACAAATTTTCATTAATTACTAGTTTCTATGTAACTGTTTTTATATTGTTTTACTTTCTTTTTTATTCAAGAAAATGTTTTTAATTTATTTATCTTATTTTATTTGATTCATTTTTTTTAAAAAGTACCTTATCTTCACCATACCTGGTTGTCCAAATTAGGCATAATAATGTGTTAATTCCACGACTGTATATATCGGTTGATATCGGTATTGGTTGATATCAGTATCGGTAATTAAAGAGTTGGACAACATCGGCATATCGGATATCGGCAAAAAGCCATTATCGGACATCCCTAGTCGTGAGTTCAAACCCTGGCCGAGTCATACCAAAGACTATACAAATGGGAGCCATTACCTCCCTGCTTGACACTCAGCATCAAGGGTTGGAATTGGGGGTTGAATCACCATAAATGATTCCCGGGCGTGGCCACCGCTGCTGCTCACTGCTCCCCTCACCTCCCCGGGGGTGATTGATTGATTGATTGATTGATTGAGACTTTTATTAGTAGGTTGCACAGTGAAGTACATATTCCGTACAATTGACCACTAAATGGTAACACCCGAATAAGTTTTTCAACTTGTTTAAGTCGGGGTCCATTTAAATTGATTCATGATACAGATATATACTATCATATATACTATCATCATAATACAGTCATCACACAAGATAATCACATTGAATTATTTACATTATTTACAATCAGGGGTGTGGAGGGAGGGGGGGTGGGGGTGGGGGGTGGTCTATGGACATCAAGTAGGTGATGGGTCAAATGCAGAGAACCATTTTACTCTGAAGCCATGCTGTTGTAACACAAGCTTTGCATTGTCTTGCTGAAATAAGCAGGGGCGTCCATGATAACGTTGCTTGGATGGCAACATATTAAAGTTAAGTTAAAGTTAAAGTTAAAGTACCAATGATTGTCACACACACACACTAGGTGTGGTGAAATTTGTCCTCTGCATTTGACCCATCCCCTTGATCACCCCCTGGGAGGTGAGGGGAGCAGTGGGCAGCAGCGGTGCTGCGCACGGGAATCATTTTTGGTGATTTAACCCCCAATTTATTATTTATATAATTCCAACCCTTGATGCTGAGTGCCAAGCAGGGAGGTAATGGCTCCCATTTGTATAGTCTTTGGTATGACTCGGCCGGGGTTTGAACTCACAACCTACCCATCTCAGGGCGGACACTCTAACCACTAGGCCATGTTGCTCCAAAACCTGTATGTACCTTTCAGCATTAATGGTGCCTTCACAGATGTGTAAGTTACCCATGTCTTGGGCACTAATACACCCCCATACCATCACACATGCCGGCTTTTCCACTTTGCGCCTAGAACAATCCGGATGGTTCTTTTCCTCTTTGGTCCGGACGTCCACAGTTTCCAAAAACAATTTGAAATGTGGACTCGTCAGACCACAGAACACTTTTCCCACTTTGTATCAGTCCATCTTAGATGAGCTCAGGCCCAGCTAAGCCGACGGCGTTTCCGGCTGTTGTTGATAACGGTTTTCGCCTTGCATAGGAGAGTTTTAACTTGCACTTACAGATGTAGCGACTAACTGTAGTTACTGACAGTGGGTTTCTGCAGTGTTCCTGAGCCCATGTGGTGATATCCTTTACACACTGATGTCGCTTGTTGACGCAGTACAGCCTGAGGGATGGAAGGTCACGGGCTTAGCTGCTTACGTGCAGTGATTTCTCCAGATTCTCTGAACCCTTTGATGATATTACGGAGCGTAGATGGTGAAATCCCTAAATTCCTTGCAATAGCTGGTTGAGAAAGGTTGTTCTTAAACTGTTCAACAATTTGCTCACGCATTTGTTGACAAAGTGGTGACCCTCGCCCCGTCCTTGTTTGTGAACGGCTGAGCATTTCATGGAAGCTGCCAATCATGGCGCCCACCTGTTCCCAATTAGCCTGTTCACCTGTGGGATGTTCCAAATAAGTGTTTGATGAGCATTCCTCAACTTTATCAGTATTTATTGCCACCTTTCCCCAACTTCTTTGTCATGTGTTGCTGCCATCAAATTCTAAAGTTAATGATTATTGGCACAAAAAAAATAAACGTTTATCAGTTTGAACATCAAATATGTTGTCTTTGTCGCATATTCAACTGAATATGGCTTGAAAATAATAAGCAAATCATTGTATTCCGTTTATATTTACATCGAACACAATTTCCCAACTCATATGGAAACGGGGTTTGTACATATACCGGCCCCAGACACACTTTTTTCTCTAAATTTGGCCCCCCGAGTCAAATTAATTGCCCATGCCTGCTCTAACGTGTTGTATCTTCACATGAATTTCTCTTAGTGATCGACACAACGAAGTTTCTCAGCTTATTTTGACACTTTAATATCAAACAATGTATTAATCCTGTGCAGGAGCAAGGAGCTCTGGAAGTGTGTTTGAACATGACACGCTCAAGGGGGATGAGGAGGAATGGGCTTTTAATGAAGAGGACAAGGTTTTAGCTTGGGAAAATGAACAGCAGCCGAGAGTGGGAATTACTTCTGTCGCTTTGAAGTTCATCGGCGAGGCTCATTTAAACAGAAAAGTTCTTTTTTTTTTTCTTGCTCTTTGCTCCGCTTTGCGAGAAATCCCCGACCTCCTGTGTAAAGAACTTTTTCGCAGCGCCGTGTATCCTCTCTGGCACAGGAAAAGGATGGAAAACAAAAATAAAAATGGTGTTTTTACTGTATATGAGAGGTGGCAATTTCAGTTGATAGCAGTCGAGCGCCATTACCTTAACAGCAGGTCATCAGCAGAGAAAATCACTTTTTTTACTTCAGTGAAATACGTTTTTTTTACCTCTTTGTTTTGCATCGTTAAAATGCTTTTTTTTTTTTTTTTTGTTCGAGGGCAGGTTTCCTCAGCAACACAAAAAGTGTGAGGTCTCCAAGATGCAACGGCAGAGGCGTAATTCGACATAATGGTAGCAATCTTAGACGGTCACTCTAGCACTCAGCAAAGGACACGTTCATATAAAAAAGGACAAAATGTGCTCTTGACTTAAAAGCAGCGGAGTAAGAACTCTTTTTGGGTCCGTTGTCAGTTTGCGACGCTAGTACAGTTTGTTTGGTCAAGTGTGAACGAACGAGAGACCGCCTGAGATTAGGGCTGGGCGATATAAAGTATATATATATATATATATATATATATATATATATATATATATATATATATATATATATATATATATATATATATATATATATATATATATATATATGTATATATATATAGGCTATTTCATCCCTACAAGCCTGTTTTTGGTTCGTTGGGATGAAATATACATAGAGGCAATTTCATCCCTACAAGCCTGTTTCAGTTTGCGACGCTAGTACAGTTTGTTTGGTCAAGTGTGAACGAATGAGAGACCGCCTGAGATTAGGGCTGGGCGATATACTGTTTATATATATATATATATATATATATATATATATATATATATATATATATATATATATATATATATATATATATATATATATATATATATATATATATGAATGAATGATATATATATATATATATATGAATGAATGAATGAATGATCTTTATTTATATATATATATATATATATATATATATATATATATATATATATATATATATATATATATATATATATATATATATATATATATATATATATATATATATGAATATGTATATTTATATATAAATATATATATTTATATGTATATATAGAGGCTATTTCATCCCTACAAGCCTGTTTTCAGCTCGTAGGGATGAAATATACATAGAGGCAATTTCATCCTTACAAGCCTTTTTCAGTTTGCGACGCTAGTACGTTTTTTTTGGTCAAGTGTGAACGAACGAAAGACCGACCGAGATTAGGGCTGGGCGATATACAGTA
>NC_084739.1:5721129-5763629 GCF_033978785.1 Entelurus aequoreus | reverse complement strand
AAACCTTGGAGAGGACCGCATATGTGGGTAACCCCCCCCCCTCTAGGGGAGACCAAAAGCAATGGATGTCGAGTGGGTCCGACATAATATTGTGAAAGTCCAGTCCACAGTGGATCCAACAGATCAGCGAGAGTCCAGTCCATAGTGGGGCCAGCAGGAAACCGTCCCGAGCGGAGACGGGTCAGCAGCTCAGAGATGTCCCCAACCGATGCACAGGCTAGCGGTCCACCCGGGGTCCCGACTCTGGACAGCAAGCACTTCATCCATGGCCACCGGACCTGTGCAAGCCCCCCTCCAAGGAAGAGGGGAGCAGAGGAGAGAAGAAAAGAAACGGCAGATCAACTGGTCTAAAAAGGGGGGGTCTATTTAAAGGCTAGAGTACCGTATTTCCTTGAATAGCCGCAGGGTCGCTAATTAATTTAAAACCTCTTCTCACTCCTGCGCTTACCAAAAGCATGCGGGATGGGCAAGCATGCACTAATTATTTTAAAACCTCTTCTCACTCCGGCGCTTACCTTATCATGAAAAGCACATTTAATAAAAAAAAACGTCATTATGGTCTTACCTTTACTTATAAATGATGTCCATCTGCAGCTGCTTCTGATCAAAGGCAGTCTTCCTTATCTTTATTCAGTTTTAAAAGTCTCTGGAGATATTCCTTTAATTATTACCTCCTGCTGCGATTGAAAGTCCAGTTTAGAAAACTGTTTTATTTTAGATAGGTAATCCTCCATGGTAAAAGTGCAAGCAAACGATCGCGGCTCACGCATGCTGCTTGTTGTCTTCTTCTGCAGCACCGGTCTTCTGCAGTACTGGTAGTCGCAAGAAGGATCACTAGCGCCCTCTACCACCAGGAGGCGGGAGTCATTTAATGACTCATATTTGACCCGGCGGAAGTACCAAGCATGCGCTAATTATTTTGCGAAACGAGTTTGACCCGGCTGTAATTCTAGGCAGGCGAATACTATATTCCCGGCGGCAATTCAAGGAAATACGGTATACAAATGAGTTTTAAGATGAGACTTAAATTCTTCTACTGAGGTAGCATCTCTAACTTTTACCGGGAGGGCATTCCATAGTACTGGAATAGAATAGAAACTACTTTATTGGTCCCTGGGGGAAATTCAGCACCACAGTTCGCTCACAATAATCAATAATTTACAGATGCACGACTTTACAAGATGGCAAATAAAATCCTGATTTAAAATACAAATGATTATGAAAATAATCATTTATTGAGTCTAAATCAGTGGTTCTTAACCTTGTTGGAGGTACCGAACCCCACCAGTTTCATATGCGCATTCACCGAACCCTTCTTTAGTGAAAAATAAAATGTTGTTTTTTTTTCAAATTCAAGACAAAGTTATATGTTTTTGGTAACACTTTAGTATGGGGAACACATTCTAAGTAACAAAGACTTAATATAGAGTTATTTGGATAGGGTTAGAGGGTTAGGGCCAGGGTTAGAGGGTTAGGGTTATAATAAGACTATGCCGAATAAGGCATTAATAAGTACTCAATAATCAAATCAAATCAACTTTATTTATAAAGCACATTTAAAATTTACCACAGGGGTAGCCAAAGTGCTGTACAATGGGCAGGTTAAAAATAATACGAGAACCGAGCAAACACAACACAACACAAACAGAACACGATAAAAAATAAATAAATAAAATATAAAAACATAAAAACATAAAAACAGGTTCACAGCAGGTGTATTATGGGGCGCCATTGCAGGATGGATATCACTCAGTGTTAAAAGCCATTGAATAAAAGTATGTTTGTAAGAGAGATTTAAAAACAGGAAGAGAGGAGGCTTGTCTAACACTCAGAGGTAGGTCGTTCCAGAGCTTGGGAGCAGCAGCGGCGAAAGCTCTGTCACCTCTAAGCTTCAGCCTTGTGTCCGGGACCGTCAGTAGCAGCTGATCGGCTGATCTTAGGGATCGGGTGGGGCAGTAAGGCTGAAGGAGGTCGGAGAGATATGTTGGCGCGAGGTTGTTTAGACATTTAAAAACAAATAAAAGGAGTTTAAAATTGATTCTGTAACGCACAGGGAGCCAGTGAAGGGACGCTAATATAGAGGTGATGTGCTCACGTCTGCGGGTCTGTGTTAGCAAACGAGCAGCAGAGTTCTGCACGAGCTGCAGGCGGGCGAGGGAGGCCTGGCTAATGCCTACATACAAGGCGTTGCAGTAGTCTAAACGAGTCGAGATAAAGGCGTGGATTAATTTCTCGAGATCATGTCCTGATAGAAGCGGTTTCACTTTCGCTATTTGGCGTACTTGATAAAAGCTTTTTTGTACGACTACTAATAATGATTAGTTAAGAGCCAATATGTTACTAGTTTGCATGTTAACAAGCAACTAATTAATGGTGAATATGTTCCCCATACTAAAGTGTTACCATGTTTTTTTACTGGTGCACAAAATGAACCGTGCATGAACATCACCTTGTTCAAAGAACAAAACCAACACAGTGCATAAACTCACAACAAATTACACACCTGCAAATCAGTCTGACTTCTGCTGTTGTCGTATCCGTAATACGCCGATAGGGAGACATTTTTATTTACACGATGAGTCGGGTGTGTTTTTGACCTCCGCCGAACCCCTGAGCCCGACTCACCGAACCCCCAGGGTTCGATCGAACCCAGGTTAAGAACCACTGCTCTAAATCAAAGGGTGCGGGTAAAATACTTTCGGTCGTTATACGTACAGCTCAATATACGTGATTTCAGCCTGGATTCGAAGCTCAGGCTTGTCTCACATCCTCTGGGATACTGTTTGAAAATGTTTGGTCTTGACTCTGGACACCAGCAAGAGACCACTTCCTGAGGTTCTCATATGGTTTAACATGTCATAGATGTACTAAACCATGAACAGACTTTGTACACAAGCAGAGCTGTGTCCCTCCCATGTCAATGCCTGTCTGCTGGGTTTTCACTGTCAATGCAAGCAGCTCCTGCCGTCCAATGATGCACGAGTAAACATTTTTTAAAGATTTTTCATAATTAAGGCCCGAGTTAATCGGTGAATCCCACCCCTTTCTTTAACAATGTCTAAAAGGTGATGGGGTCATTCAATTCCGTCTCCCAATCAACACAATCTATTTGTTGTGGTGATAATGGACGCTTTTGACCTCCCTCCCTCCCTCCCTCCTCAACGACACCTGGAGTCGAACTTTTGCAGATCGGCCTCAGTCTATAAACATTACATCATCACACCCAAGACAATTGGGCACACACACACACACACACACACACACACACACACACACACACACACACACACACACACACACACACACACACACACACACACACACACACCTCCCCCATCCCATCCCATGCCTTCACCACCGCTTGTTTCCCCTTCGGGGTGATGGTCGGCTGGCAGCGCTTCATAGCAGCAGTCGACCTCCAGGGCCCCCAACTCCCCGCCCCTCTGTTGCGAGTTTGTCGTGATTAAATGTAACGTGTTTATGTGTGCATTGAATGGAGGTTTTTTTTTGTCCCCACTCCAGACTAGGCCCCCTTCGGAGCCCAGTCTAGATTGTATTTTGTTACTCATCTTCTTCCCCAGCGTTTTACCTTTTTCTTGTCTTTTACGGGGCGCCTTTGGCGACCCATCAGCGTTCCTGTTCTGTAACCCTGTACACTGTTTGTTTGTCTAATCTTGAACGGGTTTGTGCTGAAAACATAATTCCGTTGTACTTGTGCAATGACAATAAAGTCCTATCCTATCCTATCCTATCCTATCCTATCCTATCCTATCCTATCCTATCCTATCCTATCCTAATCAAACGTGGAAGACAAACTATTTGGACTTGAGCTAATAGAGTCAACTGGACCTGCTCCCCACTATCACCCAAAGCCACATCCCAAGTGCTGAGAGCCCTTCACCTTAAACCACCACCAAAAGCTGGAAAACTGCCATCATTGATCATCGCTGCTCGCCGAGAGATAAGAGAGAAACCAATAGATTGCTATAGTCTTTTTTTGCTTTGACTTTGGGGTTTAATAGCCTCGGCTGTAATTATCCCGACTTAAATGGAAAGATGGCGGCATCCCCTTTTTCAAGTCTCATTTACCAAAGCCATCCCAGTTCTTTAGGGGTTGGAATCTGGCTGTTTTCTCACTGTGGTAAGTAGTCTGGGTGGCTTTTACTGACCATTAAAGCCCGTCAGCCAAGGCACTTGTTAATAATAAGGGATGTCTCCGTTTTAATGGATGCAACCTCTGGTCCAAGGAGGTCGGACTGGAGGCTGCGTGCAGAATTAATTAATGAGGCCAAGTTTTTGCTGGTGAGTGACACATCCAGCTTACAACTAATGATTAATGTTTGCAGCTATTGTTAGTTACATTTCGTGCACACATTATAAGAAAATACTTTTCCAAGATAGATTGCTATTGATTTATACAGCAAACAAAAAAAAGCAGCTGATTTGTTGAACAAAATGTGTAAGTGCACCTTAATACACCCAAATTATATTAATTATAAATATTATTCTGTGACTGTAAATTGTTTGCTTGTTTTTTTATTGATGCTTTTATTTTTTTCTGTATTGTGTAGTTATAATTATATGCTTTTACTTGTAATTGTATTGAATTGTGGACCCCAGGAAGACTAGTGGTTTGTTGAGGCAACCAGCTAATGGGGATCCTTAATAAAAATCAAATCAAAATCAAATCAAATTAAACAATTAAAGTATTTTTCTTCTTCTTCATCTTCTTTTTCTTTGTTTCAATTAGTTTTTTATATTTGTATTCCTTTGTTGGATGAATACTCATATTCTTCATCGTGTTTTCGTATTCTTCGTCATATTAGTTTTCCTATTTGTATTTGTAGTCTTCGTTTTCGTATCCTTCTTATTTTTATTTGTACCCTCGTGTTGTAATTCTTCATTTTTTTTCGTATTAATATTCGTACTCTTCGTTTTCGTACTTTTCATATTCGTCTTCTCCATCGTGTTTGTATTCGTCTTCTTCAAATTCGTATTTGTCTTCTACGTATTTGGATAAGTCTTCTTTGTATTTGTCTTTTTCCTGTCCGTATTCTTCGTATTCTTCTCGTTCGTATTCTCATTAAATTAAATAAAAAAATTCAAGTTAAAAATACCAAATGTCAAGTACAGAAGAGAGAAAAAATACAGTGCAATGATGATTATGATCGAAGTAATCATGGTATTATTGATTATAGTAATAATTATTAATATTAGTAGTAGTAATACATTTATTTAGGGTAAAGAACAAATGTAAACATATGTATCTGTGTTCATAAGTGCTTTTTGAAACACTCGTGCACACACAGTAAACACAAAAAACTTATGTTATGCTTAAAATTAATGATACAACATCAATTAAAATTGAATTGTAAATACAAATATGTTTTATAATTATCAAGTGCCAAACATACACAGCAACATACATACATATGTATGTCTATATATATATATATATATATATATATATATATATATATATATATATATATATATATATATATATATATATATATATATATATATATATATATATATGTAGATACATACATATATATATAATTTTAGATTTTGGTCTAGCCCTCACTGACTTGGGACCATTTCAAAATTATATGCGTCCCAAAGTCACATTTATTTTTATATTGTTTTTGTATTGGTTTTATATTTATTTATTTTTTGTTTTTATTCAGTCATTGGTGGAGCATGGGATAATATTTGAATATTGTTTTTAATATTGTTGTGCAGCACTTTGGAAAACATTTTGTTGTTTAAATGTGCTATATAAATAAAGTGGATTGGATTGGATTATATGTATGTATATATGTATATGTGTTTATGTCAATATATATGTATATATATATATATATATATATATATATATATATATATATATATATATATATATATATATATATATATATATATATATATATATATATATATATATACCGCTCGAATGCAGCTGAGATAGGCTCCAGCGCCCCCAAAAGGGACAAGCGGTAGAAAATGGATGGATATATACATATATATATATATATATATATATATATATATATATATATATATATATATATATATATATATATATATATATATATATATATATATATATATATATATATGTTGTAGGGAGTACACAACAATACATCAATACATAGATAGATACATAACATAGAGACTTTGCAATGTGATTTAAAAATCTAAAGGGAGCCACCATAGGTCCAATAAGAACATGTTTTTTGTATTAAAACAATAAACCCATCAAAAATATATATATATATTTTTTTTTAAACCAATAAAATTGTTGAGGCACAATTTCATCAACAAAAATACTTCATATGTAACAATATTTGCATTATTGACTTATTACTTAAACACTGAAAAACACCCACCAGATCTGGCTGTAAAACCCACAGTAAAAACTTTATACCTACTATTTAACAAACCTATTTCAGAGTTGATGTTATACTCATGCATTTTATCCCTGGTTATGCCACCGAATCGTTAATTGCAGTCGTACAGCAGCCTGCAATTATACACACAACAAGCCAATGCAATACGCCGGCAGATTAAACATGAACACTTTCTTTGCGTGCTTCTGCTGTTGCTCTTTCCAAATCATCCACCTTCCTCTCCAGCCTGCAAATAGACAAGCGGGTTGCCAAATGACAAAACACTAATGCACAAAATGTAAACGCGTTCTTCCTAGCGTCACGCAAATGGATTTAACCTGCTGCTGTGCAAAAAAAAAACAACAAAAAAAGACCACATAGGAAAGGCAGCAATACACATAAAGTGAGACTCTGGGAAGAATCCAATTATTATTTCTCATGCATTATATTTCTCCAGATCGTAAAAAAAGCTATTTTGTGTTTTATTAGAGGTAATTTTCCCCTCAGATACATGTGTCGACACATTTCAAATATCCGCTTCATTTGAATGTGTGATTAAAAAAAAAGATGAAAAAAAAGAAGATGGCGTCATATACTTTTTGTACGTTCTAATAAGTCCAAATTAAAGTCATGTATTTCAAAGCAGCACTCCAACAAAAAAAGCCGCGTAATTAAAGGGAGACATTTCAATGAAAGACACCCTTTTGAAGAGTGATTATGCCGATCTTTCTTAATACCACACAGATTAGCTAACACCCTCTGATGGCGATAGCTGCAAGGCTGTAAGACAGGTAATTAGGAGTGCGCTCGAGCGGTGCAAAGCTGACGTTCAGACACCTTTTTTTGTATTTCTTCTCATTTCATTTTTTTTTTTTTACCTCTCTAAAGCTCCTTACTACACAGACTGATGGACTTGAGTTTTTTTTCCTAATGAAGGGATGACAGATATTTATCCCCTCCTTGATGGATAAAACACAATATGTCAAAGTCACTGATTACCAGATAGAACCGCACCCTCACCCGGGGTGATGCATCACCTTCTCCTCTTTCTTTTCTCCCTCCTCACACTCATTAATGCATGAACAACTTGGGAATTGAATCGCAATCCTCGGTTGGTACTCGGCTCTCTGCAAAGACTGCATCAGGTTCTGACTACACTTGTAAAGAACATAATGTCAAGGCTGTCTTGAGTTGCCAATCATTTCTACAGCACTTTTTTTTTTGTGTGATAGAGTGATTGGAGCACATACTTGTTGGTCACAAAAAATATTCATGAACTTTGGTTCTTTTATGAATTTATTATGGGTCTACTGAAAATGTGAGCAAATCTGCTGGGTCAAAAGTAAACATATGTCAAGACTAGGGCTGCAACTAACGATTAATTTGATAATCGATTAATCTGTCGATTATTACTTCGATTACTCGATTAATAATCGGATAAAAGAGACAAACTACATTTCTATCCTTTCCAGTATTGTATTGACAAAAAAACAGCCTACTGGCACCATACTTATTTTGATTATTGTTTATCAGCTGTTTGTACATGTTGCAGTTTATAAATAAAGGTTTATAAAAAAAATAAAAATAAAAAAATAATAATAAAAAAAAATACTTCTGCGCATAGCATAGATCCAACGATACTTGGCACCATACTTATTTTGATTATTGTTTCTCAGCTGTTTGTACATGTTGCAGTTTATAAATAAAGGTTTACAAAAAAAAAAAAAAAAAAACATTAAAAAAAAAAAAAAAAAAAAGGTTCTGCGCATGCGCATAGCATAGATCCAACGATATTTGGCACCATACTTATTTTGATTATTGTTTATCAGCTGTTTGTACATGTCACAATTTATAAATAAAGGTTTCCAAAAAAAAAAAAAAAAATAAATAAAATAAAATATATATATATGCTTCTGCGCATGCGCATTGCATAGATCCAACGATACTTGGCACCATACTTATTTTGATTATTGTTTCTCAGCTGTTTGTACATGTTGCAGTTTATAAATAAAGGTTTATAAAAAATAAAAAAAATAAATAAAATAAAATGCCTCTGTGCATGCGCATAGCATAGATCCAACGAATCGATGACTAAATTAATCGCCAACTATTTTTATAATCGATTTTAATCGATTTTAATCGATTTAATCGATTAGTTGTTGCAGCCCTGGTCAAGACAGGGTTTTTTTCCGCAGCTTACTGCCAGGTTTGTTCTCCCAGGAAGCAAACAGACTATTCCGGACAGGACTTGAAGGTAGGAACATATTTAATTATCTTCTCTCAAAAAGGTACAAAGAAACGGAAAACAAGGCTGATCGCACTGGAAGTTAAAGTGAACAACTAGCATAAGCTATGGCATGGCAAAAAACAAACTGTGGCATGAACAGAGCAATGACGCCAGGACGACTAACAGGCAAAGACAGGCTTAAATAATAGTCTCTTGATTAGAGCAGGTGCATGTACCGAACACATGAGGCAGGTGAAACTAATCAGTCGCCATGGAAACTAAAACAAACAAGGATGTACAAAAACAGGAACTACTTGGAGTCTTAAAACTAACAGAAAATAACAAAAACAAGATCCAGACCACAGATCATGACAACATACAGCAATGTTAATATTTGGTTACATGTCCCTTGGCAAGTTTCACTGCAATAAGGCGCCTTTGGTAGCCATCCACAAGCTTCTGGCAAGCTTCTGGTTGAATTTTTGACCACTCCTCTTAAACAAAATTGTTGCAGTTCAGCTAAATTTGTTGGTTTTCTGACATGGAATTGTTTCTTCAGCATTGTCCACACGTTTAGGTCAGGCCTGTTATGTTTGCTGAGGGGAGATGACGGCAACAGACACCAGGGGGACAGTATTTACAATGATTTATTATATAAATAGGCAATATATATATATATATATATATATATATATATATATATATATATATATATATATATATATATATATATAATAATAAACAATACTAATTAATAAACTAAACTAAGGAAATAGAGTGGGTGACCAAAACCCAGGAGTGTGTATGTGCGAGGCCATGTGTAAGGTTAACTGAAGTGTGTGTTACCAAGTGTTGTCGAGAGCGAAGGAACAAGGCAATCCGAGGGGCAGGCAGATGATCCAGGGCGCGAGAGAGGCGTCAAGAGGTCCGAGTCCAAAGTGGGGGTCGAGGATCGAGGAAGGCAGTCCAAATTACAAGGGAGCATAAGCCTTACGGTATCCAAAGAGGTAAACTAAGTTCCCGCATGGATCCAGCTCGCCCTCATCAGTACCAGGTGTAGGGATTGCCGATTGTCTTGTCGCTGTGTGGGCGTGCTGCGCTCAGCGTGAGCGGGGGTGTGTCCGGGCGAGCGCTCAGTTGCAGGAGGGAAGCGGGTTCGAATCCGCGCCGTGACAAGGCCATTCTAAAACTTTAATTCTAGCCTGATTTAGCCATTCCTTTACCACTTTTGACGTGTGTTTGGGGGTCAATGTCCTGTTGGAACACCCAACCGCGCCCAAGACCCAACCTCCGGGCTGATGATTTTAGCCTGTCCTGAAGAATTTGGAGGTAATCCTCCTTTTTTCATTGTCCCAAAACCCTCAAATCTAAACTCCAAACATCCCAGAACAAGCTAGTCAGGTTACTTCTAGACCTCCACCCCAGATCCCACCTCACTCCTACCCACTTCTCCAAAGTGGGCTGGCTCAAGGTGGAGGACAGAGTTAAACAACTTGCACTGAGCCTAGTCTATGAAATCCACTACACCTCCCTGATACCGAAGTACATGTCAAACTACTTCCTTAACGTAAATGACCGCCATAACCACAACACCAGGGGGTGCTCCACTAACCACGTTAAACCCAGATTCCGATCTAACAAAGGTCTTAACTCATTCTCTTTCTATGCCACATCAATGTGGAATGCGCTCCCAACAGGTATAAAAGAAAGGGCATCTCTATCCTCCTTCAAAACCGCAATAAAAGTTCACCTCCAGGCAGCTACAACCCTAAACTAACACCCTCCCCGGATTGCTAATAATCAAATGTAAACAATCAAATGCAGATACTTTTTATTATGCCTTCTGATCTCTCTCTCTCTCTCTCTCTCTCTCTCTCTCTCTCTCTCTCTCTCTCTCTCTCTCTCTCTCCCTCTCTCTCTCTCTCTATGTCCACTACTTTCTGTCTATATCCTACCCCCCCCCCCCTCCACACCCTTGATTGTAAATAATGTAAATAATTCAATGTGATTATCTTGTGTGATGACTGTATTATGATGATAGTATATATCTGATAGTATATATCTGTATCATGAATCAATTTATAAATAAACAAGTTGAAAAATGTATTCGGGTGTTACCATTTAGTGGTCAATTGTACGGAATATGTACTTCACTGTGCAACCTACTAATAAAAGTCTCAATCAATCAAACAAAAACTCTGTAAAGCACCAGTTTCATTGGCCACAAAACAGGCCCAGAGCATAATACTACCACCACCATGCTTGACGGTAGGTATGGTGTTCCTGGGATTAAAGGCCTCACATTTTCTTCTCCAAACATCCATCCATCCATTTTCTTCCGCTTATCCTAGGTCTTTAAAAATCAGGTAAGGTTAACAAGGCTCGTAACGTAATTGTTCTTTAAAGCTGTTGAATCTACTAAAGGTAAACCAAATGTCATGATATCATTAACATTGAAATAATGTTTGGTGCATGTTTTGATGTCAAAGTCTTATATTTCACCATAATCCCCCCCCAAAAAATCTGATTACTGTGTCCTATATAAAAATGTTGATTTTGTAGTGCCCACAGTGCATTACTTTTAATAAAGAGTTGGTCGACTTCCATGTTTCCGCTGCCCGATCCATTACAGGCACTCAATTTTGAATCGGGAACAGCTAAATCCAAACCCAACGATGCATTTAATTATTTGACGATCGATTAGATATATGTCTAATTAAACGTGCACACCACAAATCGTATCGTTTTATATTTGCCGCCCGTCTTTTCTAATTGTAGCTACATCGCATGTCGGCGTTGGCCATCATCGAGGATGCGTGCGGTGGACGTTTTCAAGTGCCTTAAGTGCTGTTATCGTCGGACGGTGCCAGATAAATGCACCCCATTTACCATTTTTATGTGCCCCCTGATGGCTTGTACTTTGTAAGCAGCAGTGCCGAAAACAACGCCGCAATGTTTAATAACCTCTTAGTTTCGTGGTGTTTGTTTTTGCTCTTATTTACTTTTCAAGCAGAGGAGAATGGGCTAGAAATGGCCTCGCAGAAAGGATTCACAGATTGGTTGTCAGTAATGGACGGATATATTGTTTTGCAGAATGTTTGAGACCTTTGGCACTTTCAGTGTTAATAAAGCCCATTTTGTCGCTATCAATCCCACTTCTGACACCATTTTTGTGCGTACATTCATAGGATTACTTTTGGATTGAGCCATCTCTACGCTGATCATGACACCGGTGTGTTAACTACACTATATAGCCAAAAGTATTTGGCCACTTGCCTTGACTCACATAAATGCCCTCCCATTCCTAACCCATAGGGTTCAATATGACGTCGGTCCACCTTTTGCTGCTATTATAGCGTCAACTCTTCTGGGGAAGGCTGTCCACAAGGTTGCGGAGTGTATGTTTATAGGAATTTTCCACCATTCTTCCAAAAGCGCATTGGTGAGGTCACACACTGATGTTCTGCAACTCAGTCTCCGTTCTAATTCATCCCAAAGGTGTTCTATCGGAGTTCAGGTCAGGACTCTGTGCAGGCCATTCAAGTTCATCCGCACCAGACTCTGTCATCCATGTTTTTATGGACCTTGCTTTGTGCACTGGTGCGCAGTCATGTTGGATGAGGAAGGGGCCCCGCTCCAAACTGTTACAGTGTTTCCCATAAATTGCCAAGATACCTGTGGCGGTGGGGGTGGCTATGGGCGTGGTCACCATGACATCATCGAGTAATTTGCATAATTACTACAATGATATGATTTTCTCTAAAAAGGCTAAAAAAATGTATACTTACTAATTAATAATAACAGTTTTGTTTTAAACGTCCATCCATGCATTTTACAATATCATTACAACACTTTATGTACATATTTATACACAGATCTGAACAATAAGTTATTCACTGAAATATATTTATTAATTGTGGTTCTTACAAAAAATATATCTTATACAAATATGAAAGCTAAAATGTCTCTTAAAGCTCTGCCCCTTTAATTAGTGCATACTAAATAATTTAACTTTAGCCTACTACTACAACCATATTATTTACCAGCAACATAAAGTGAAACAGAGGCAGAGGTGTCCTGCCACAGTCAGTAACAAATAAACAGAAAACAGTAGTGGTGGTAGATAGACACAGAGCTTCATCAAACATCTGATCCACTGAACAAAGAGCTCCAAAAATCTTGATCCTACACTTCTCTTTTGTAAAGTAAGTCTGAACAGCCGATATGGGCATCTGCATCAACTGTATGATTTGCCTGAGAAGCTGGACAAAAAAACAAACAAACAAAACAAAACAAAAAAGCCGAAAAATTTAGTAGAAATATTATTTGTTACAACATTACGCCCCCCCTCCCCTGGCACGGTGCGCCCCCTCCCTTCCCGTATCATGACTCTTTTTGGACGTCACCACATCAAAAAAATCAACACAAGATGTCAAAATGGCCAAAACTGTCAGGTGCCCAGGGAAGAAAAAAGAGAAAAGAAGAGGAGGAGAAACGAGAAAAAGACAGAGGTAGCAGGTAGGTAACGTTAGCCTACATTAAATTATTTGTCTGTTACAGAATGTAATAGTAACCTGGCTTTTTAGCATTAAGCTAATGTTACATGATTCGGCAATTGCTAATCAATAAATAGCTAGTTCTGTTTTAACGTCGGGTTAATATTGTGGAGGGGGCTAAATTGTTATGGAAAATAATAATGTAACGTTAGGTAATTACAGTACTCCCTGGTGTACAGTCATTTGTAAGTCATTCTAGTTAATGCAATATTAAAAAGCACAAATAGAGAACTCCGTAGGATCCCCTTTTTTTGTAATATAGTTGTTAAAGTCATACTGGTTTGATATCTTGTTTTGTGCAGTGCCTTATATATATTGTATTTTTAATTTGTTTTATGCAACTTGTTGACACGTTTTATTTTGTGTTTATGTATGTAAAAAATATTATATTTCATATATTCATTTTTTATTTTTTGTATTAATTTATTTATCCATATTTTTTTTTTATCTTGTTAACTATTCTGATTGTTAATTTGCTTTCTTTAAGTAAAAAAAAAAGGTCAAAGACAAAGCTATTCGGTTTCTACTGCCGATGTGGGGGGGGGCGCCACCTAAAATCTTGCCTAGGGCGCCAGATTGTAAAGCACCAGTTCCATTGGCAGCAAAACAAGCCCAGAACATAATACTACCACCACCATGCTTGACATTATGCCTGGTGTTCCTGGGATTAAAGGCCTCACCTTTGTCTCCGCCAAACATATTGCTGGGTATTGTGGCCAAACAGCTCCATTTTTGTTACATCTGACCACGGAACTTTCCTCCAGAAGGTCTTATCTTTGTCCATGTGATGTCAGATGAAACAAAAATAGAGCTGGTTGAAATCTTTTTCACTTGGATTGCAAAGTGTCCGCTCCGAGCCAAGGTTTGGCTGGTAGCTGGATCACACATGCACACATGGGCTTGCAATTAATCGCCTTCTAACACTAATTATTCATAATTCTAAAAACTGTTACCTTCAATCTATATCTCAACTCGGATCCGCAACAAAAAAGAAAGTAGTACTCAAGAAGGGGACAGGTATGTCCAAAAGCTACACTCATCTTGCTTTTTGGTCCACAGCCGGCCTTAAATCCACACTCTTAAAGCTACTCACCCCATTTTCTCTAGTTTCATGCTCACTTCCTCACCCGCTGTTTAAATATTTCCTTGTCTCTCCTGTGCTCGCTTGCTCTCCTCTCCCTTCCCTGTCTTGTTTCCTTTTGAAGTGCAAAACAATGAGAGAGTGCTCCCCTACTCCCTGTTACGCTGGCAGGGAAAAAAAAAATAAATAAAAAAATCCAGCGCAGTGCAGCACACCATCCAGTCTCGGGTCCCCAGGACCACGGCGGGCGTGGGTGAAATTGTTGCTCAGACAATGAAACCTTTGTCATTGCCAGCCATCCATCAACAGAACATGGCTGAGGAAGACTAGTTTCCCGGTCTTTCCTCCGTCAGATTATTCGTCGTGCTCGGCAATCGCCTGTCAAGCAATTAGGCAGCTGAAACTTCTTTTAATGCAATAATTATGTCTTGTTTTTATTATTGCTCCAAAGCATTCACACATATGGTTTTCTACACCAAAATTCATCTATCTATAATTATTCTTCTTCTCCAGATTTTGTCGCGCTCTAACTTCCACATTGTTCACCCGATTCAAACCGTTCCAACTTCAAACTGTTCAGCCTAATCGTGAATCGCGGGCCTTCCCTTGACAACTTCCCCAAATTCCGAGATTTCCTAGAATTCCAGGTTTTCCCGGGACATTTTTCCCATTCAAAATGAATTGGCCATTTTTCAAACTTTCACCATTTCTACATTTTTCAAGCTATTCGAACCTTTCCACCTTCAACACATTCCACCATTCTGGAAATTCAAAGTATAATTTTTACAAGTTAAAAAAAATTCCAGGATTTGCCAAAATTCCTGCCTTTCCAAAACCCTATTTCCACTCTTTTTTCTGGCGGCTACTCCTTCCACATTTTTCAACGCATTTGAACCGTTGCACCGTCAAAAAAATTCTCTTAATCAGGACAAAACAAAAAAGTTGTTTTTGGAACTGGAAAACTTCCCGGTTTTCCCGAAATTCCAGGAATTCTATAATACCATTTCTCAAGTCAACATGTTAATACTTCAGCATTTCTCGACCGATTTGAAAAAAGTTCACACCAACCATTCAAACCATTTAAGTTTTTTACCATTTTCACAAAACTTCCCGCTTTACCCGAAATTCCCAATTTTTTGGGAAATTCCCATTGAAATCAATGGGACATTCTTCAAAGTTCCACAATTCCCACATGTTTCATCTGATTCCAACTGTTTCCACTTCAAAATATTCAGCCTGTTTGGGAATCGCGGGCTTTCCCTTGACAACTTCCCAACATTCCCAGATTTTCCAGAATTCCAGGTTTTCCTGGACAATTTTCCCATTCAAAATGAATTGGCCATTTTTTTAAACTTTCACCATTTCCACATTTTTCAACCTATTCGAACCATTCCACCTTCAAGCATTCTGGAAATTCAAACTATAATTTTTTCAAGTTCAAAAAATTTCCAGGATTTTCCAAAATTCCTGCTTTTCCAAAGCCCTATTTTCACCCTTTTTTCTGGCGGATACTCCTTCCACATTTTTCAACACATTCCAACCGTTGCACCGTCAAAACATTCCTCTTAATCAGGACCAAAAACCGAAGTAGTTTTTTGAACTGGAAAGCTTCCCGGTTTCCCCGTAATTCCAGGAATTATGTAATACCATTTCTCAAGTCAACATGTTACTACTTCAGCATTTCTCGACCGATTAGAAACATTTTGACACCATCATTTAAAGGCCTACTGAAATGAATTTTTTTTATTTAAACGGGAATAGCAGATCTATTCTATGTGTCATACTTGATCATTTCGCGATATTGCCATATTTTTGCTGAAAGGATTTAGTATAGAACAACGACGATAAAGATTGCAACTTTTGGTATCTGATAAAAAAAAAAAGGCTTGCACCTACCGGAAGTAGCGT
The DNA here is from genome assembly GCF_033978785.1 of Entelurus aequoreus. Classification (NCBI taxonomy): domain Eukaryota; kingdom Metazoa; phylum Chordata; class Actinopteri; order Syngnathiformes; family Syngnathidae; genus Entelurus; species Entelurus aequoreus. Next base: position 5,747,465 of record NC_084739.1, on the reverse strand, counting down.
GACATAGTCAGTTGAACATATACGCAAAGTTCCCTATTGTTTACAATGATGGCCGCATGAAGTGAGAGAGATTCGGACCGAGAAAGCGACGATTTCCCCATTAATTTGAGCGAGGATGAAAGATTTGTGGATGAGGAAAGTGCAAGTGAAGGACTAGTGGGGAGTCGAAGCTATTCAGATAGGGAAGATGCTGTGAGAGGCGGGGGTGACCTGATATTCAGCTGGGAATGACTACAACAGTAAATAAACACAAGACATATATATACTCTATTAGCCACAACACAACCAGGCTTATATTTAATATGCCACAAATTAATCCTGCATAAAAACACCTGCGTGTTTGTTATGCTAGCTCCTAGCTCCTATGCTAGCTCCTAGCTCCATAGAACACGCCAATACAATTCAAACACCTGATCAACACACACAATCACTCAGCCCAAAAGACCGTTTACCTAACCCAAGGTTCATAAAGCTTATATATTTTTAAAAAGTTACGTACGTGACGCGCACATACGGTCAAGTTATCAAATGTTTAGCAGCCAAGGCTGCATACTCACGGTACCTGATATTCAGCTGGGAATGACTACAACAGTAAATAAACACAAGACATATATATATACTCTATTAGCCACAACACAACCAGGCTTATATTTAATATGCCACAAATTAATCCTGCATAATAACACCTGCGTGTTTGTTATGCTAGCTCCTAGCTCCTCTGCTAGCTCCTAGCTCCATAGAACACGCCAATACAATTCAAACACCTGATCAACACACACAATCACTCAGCCCAAAAGACCGTTCACCTAACCCAAGGTTCATAAAGCTTATATATTTTTAAAAAGTTACGTATGTGACGCGCACGTACGGTACGGTACGTGTTATGCTAGCTCCTAGCTCCTCTGCTAGCTCCTAGCTCCATAGAACACGCCAATACAATTCAAACACATGATCAACACACACAATCACTCAGCCCAAAAGACCGTTCACCTAACCCAAGGTTCATAAAGCTTATATATTTAAAAAAAGTTACGTACATACGCAAAAAAAAGCCAAAGCTGCATACTCACAGTAGCACGTCTGCGTCTTTGTCATCCAAATCAAAGTAATCCTGGTAAGAGTCTGTGTTGTCCCAGTTCTCTACAGGCGTCTGTGTATCCAAGTCAAAAGTCCTCCTGGTTAGAGTCTCTGTTATCCGAGTTCTTCCATCTTGACTGCATCTTTCGGGAATGTAAACAAAGAAGCGCCGGCTGTGTACTGTTGTTGCTGACTACGTTCGAAAAATACGTCCATTTCGCACCGACAACTTTCTTCTTTGCTTGCTCGGCTTCCTTCTCCATAATGCAATGAACATAATTGCAACAGATTCACGAACACAGATGTCCAGAATACTGTGGAATTATAAAATGAAAACAGAGCTTTTTCGTATTGGCTTCAATGTGGAAGGCATACCCGTGTTCGCCGGTCTACGTCACGCGCATACGTCATCCTCAGAGGCGTTTCGAACCGGAAGTTTAGCGGCAAATTTAAAATGTCACTTTATAAGTTAACCCGGCCGTATTGGCATGTGTTATAATGTTAAGATTTCATCATTGATATATAAACTATCAGACTGCGTGGTCGGTAGTAGTGGGTTTCAGTAGGCCTTTAAACCATTCAAGTTTTTTACCATTTTCACAAAAATTCCCGCTTTTCCAGAAATTCCCTAATTTTTGGGAAATTCCCCTTTAAATCAATGGGACATTCTTCAAAGTTCCACAATTTGTTTCCACAACTAGTTATTATTATTCTTCTTCTCCAGATTTTGGCGCTCTCTAACTTCCACATTTTTCACCCGATTCAAACCGTTCCAACTTCAAACTGTTCAGCCTAATCGTGAATCGCGGGCCTTCCCTTTACAACTTCCCCAAATTCCGAGATTTCCCAGAATTCCAGGTTTTCCCGGGACATTTTTCCCATTCAAAATGAATTGGCCATTTTTCAAACTTTCACCATTTCCACATTTTTCAAGCTATTCGAACCACTGCACCTTCAACACATTCCACCATTCTGGAAATTCAAACTATTATTCTTTCAAGTTAAAAAAAATTCCAGGATTTTCCAAAATTCCTGCTTTTCCAAAGCCCTATTTTCACCCTTTTTTCTGGCGGATACTCCTTCCACATTTTTCAACGCATTTCAACCGTTGCACCGTCAAAACATTCCTCTTAACCAGGACCAAAAACCGAAGTAGTTTTTTGAACTGGAAAGCTTCCCGGTTTCCCCGTAATTCCAGGAATTATGTAATACCATTTCTCAAGTCAACATGTTACTACTTCAGCATTTCTCGACCGATTAGAAACATTTTGGCACCATCATTCAAACAATTCAAGTTTTTTACCATTTTCACAAAAATTCCTGCTTTTCCAGAAATTCCCAAATTTTTGGGAAATTCCCTTTGAAATCAATGGGACATTCTTCAAAGTTCCACAATTTGTTTCCACAACTCGTTATTATTATTCTTCTTCTCCAGATTTTGGCGCACTCTAACTTCCACATTTTTCACCCGATTCAAACCGTACCAACTTCAAACAGTTCAGCCTGTTTAGGAATCGCGGGCTTTTTCAAAAATTCCCAGATTTCCCAGAATTCCAGGTTTCCCGGGACATTTTTCCCATTCAAAATGAATTGGCCATTTTTCAAACTTTCACCATTTCCACAATTTTCAAGCTATTCAAACCATTGCACCTTCAACACATTCCACCATTCTGGAAATTCAAAGTATAATTTTTCCAAGTTAAAAAAAATTCCAGGATTTTCCAAAATTCCAGGATTTTCCAAAATTTCTGCTTTTCCAAAGCCCTATTTCCACCCTTTTTTCTGGCGGCTACTCCTTCCACATTTTTCAACGCATTTCAACCGTTGCACTGTCAAAACATTCCTCTTATTCAGGACAAAAAAAACAAAGTTTTTTGAACTGGAAAACTTTCCGGTTTTCCCGAAATTCCAGGAATTCCCTAATACCATCTCTCAATTCAACATGTTACTACTTCAGCATTTCTCGACCAAATTGAAAAATGTTCACACCAACCATTTTAACTCATCCAGACCAATCAAGTTGTTTAACATTTTCACAAAAATTCCCGCTTTACCCGAAATTCCCAATTTTGGGGGATAATTCCCATTGAAATCAATGGGACATTCTTCAAAGTTCCACAATTCCCACATTTTTCATCTGATTCCAACTGTTCCAACTTCAAAATATTCAGCCTGTTTGGGAATTGTGTGCTCTACTTCAACAATTCAGGAAAAATCCAGGATTTCAGTACAACTTTAGCATTGGAGCATTCACACGCAGTTCCTTCAGGAATTGCCTCATCTAGTTGTGTGAATGCTTTGGAGCATTCACACATATGGTTTTCTACACCAAAATTAATCTATTTATTATTATTCTACTTCTTCTCCAGATTTTGGCGCGCTCGACCTTCCACATTTTCTACCCGATTCAAACCGTTCCGTTCAGCCTATTCAGGAATCACGGGCCTTTCCTTGACAAACTCCCAAAATTCCCAAATTTCCCAGAATTCCAGGTTTTCCGAGACATTTTTCCCATTCAAAATTAATTGGCCATTTTTCAAACTTTCACCATTTCCAAATTTTTCAACCTTTTCGAACCATTTCACCTTCAACACATTTCACCATTCTGGAAATTCAAACTTCCCTTTTTCCAAGTTAAAAAAAATTCCTGGATTTTCCAGAATTCCTGCTTTTCCAAAGCCCTATTTCCAACCTTTTTTCAGGCGATTACTCTTCCCACATTTTTCAACGCATTTCAAGCGTTCCACCATCAAAACATTCCTCTTAATCAGAACCAAAAACTAAAGTTGTTTTTTGAACTGGAAAAATTCCCGGTTTTCCTGCAATTCTAGGAATTCCGTAATACAATTTCTCATTTTAACATGTTACTACTTCAACATTTCTCCACCGATTTGAAATATTTCAACACCAACTCATTCAGACCATTCAAGTTTTTTAACATTTTCCAAAAATTTCCGCTTTTGCCGAAATTGCCACATTTGTCATCCAATTCAAACTGTTCCAACTCCATTATATTCAGCCTGTTTAAAATTGTGTGCTTTCCTTCAACAATTTCAAAAAATTCCAATAATTCCCAGTTTTCAGGGACATTTTCCCCATTCAAAATGAATTGTCCATTATTCAAACTTCCACAATTCCCACATTTTTCAACCGATTCAAACCTTTCCACCTTCAACACATTCCACTCATCCAACTAACACTTTCCCAAGTTCCAAGCCAAATTCCGTTTTTCCTGGAAATTCAAACTCTTCAACATACAAACCATTCCAACATTCAAACTATTCTTACATTCATACTCGCTCGCTGTACATATCCTACGAATCGAGACCTACATTGTTACAATGTCCATTTCTCAGATGATAAACTTGTATGATGACTGAAATATGCTGATAGCAACCTAACCTACCCCCCTACTCCCCCCAACCCTTTCCACATCCCATCCCCCGGATCGTAAATAATTCAATGTATATACTCTGATGATTAACTTGTATGATGACTGTATCATGCTAATTTGTACCATGAATTGATTAACGTGGAGTTATTTTTTCAAACAAGTTGAAAAATGTATTCGGGTGTTACCATTTAGTGGTCAATTGTACGGAATATGTACTGTACTGTGCAATCTACTAATAAAAGTTTCAATCAATCAATCAATACTACATTCTGTCAGCATTTAAGTTCAACCTCAGCAATCGAGCATTCACACGCAATTTCTTCCGGAACCACCTCATGTAGTTGTTTAATATGTTGGCCCCAGGCAAATGACACTGAGGCCTTTGGAAACCTTGCACAATCGCCCAAAATCTTTGACCGAAAACCAGAACACCAGCACAGTTTAGTTCTTCCAAAATATAGACTGTTAAATTTTGATAACATTCAAAGATTAGCATCAATATGGCCCATCAAATCCTAAACAACACTGCACCAGCGCCACTTAAGCACTTTGTCCAGTTTACATCTGCTGTGACAACTAGAAACGCATGCGCCTCCACCAGGGGGCAGTGTAGCGTACACAGATGTAAAACCTTTTTTTGCACAATCAGCCTTTTCACATAAAGCGATGAAGGAATGGAACGACCTCACAACAAACTTGAAAAGTCTAACAGATTACTATTCATTCACAATTGAACTTAAACTAGTGGCTTTGGAGCAGTCAAAGCTGCTCACACGGTCAATAAGGTGGCCACTATGTTTGACATGTCAATATATTTATGCATGAGAACATTTTGTTGTAAACTTGTAGGTGTGTCTGGTAAAATCATGGTTGTTTTTACAAATGATGACAGATGTGAAGAAGAGCATGTATTGTTTTATTGTCCATGTGTTATGATGTAAAGAAGAGGTGTGGTTGTAATGTATAAGTATGTGTCAATGAAAGGGCATTTTATGACTTTTCTTAATTTGATTACATGCTATAGTATAATTTTATTGCATGTTTTTGTATCTCTTTGATTTAGGTAACCAGGGACTAGCTATGTAGCCATAATCTGGTGCCGAACATATCTGTCTTTGAGCTTAATGTTTCTGTGCATTGTCCCTTCAAATAAAGACTAAACCAACAATTGAAAATATTGATTTCCACAGATACTGAATTACGTCCGTATGGATGAATAAGTGATTGTTTTCCCATCTGGATACGCCCTCAGCTGATCATATTTGTGCATGCTAATATAAACACTGCACTATTATTAGGCAGTGGCGTGCTTGAGAGCAGCTTCCATTAATTTTTTTTCCGCATTCATAATGGTGAGTTGAAATTTTCCAAACAATTTCCCTATTAATGCTTGCAGGGGATATTTGGAGGACAATAACAGAAATGCCTTATTCCCGACGGGTCTCCGCAATTTCTAGCAATGATTAATTTGTTTGATTACTCTGTCGAGGTTAACATCCACACGACTAGATTGGCTCTCAGCGGTTCACTCCGGCTCATCAAGAGAAGCGCTTGATAATTGCCGGAGCCCGCATGCGGCCCAGATAATCTTGAGGTGGGTTGAGAATCTGCTCCACAGTGTAATCGTGTGAACCGCATCATATCGACAATTGGCAAGGTCATTAGATCTTCCTAACCGCCTAGCCGTAATGTGACCGTCAAGAATTACTGGTAGCCTTTTGGAAAAATATCTTCCCCTCCTTTCATTGCATCCTATTTTGTGAAGAAGACCATGACAAAGCATTGCAATTACTCTTGGAATGAGCTTTTGTTTGTTGACGGGTTGGTATGTTATGAGTCTTCAGGTGCTCATTAGCATGCGTGTTGGTTTCGTCACCGTCTCGCACACCATGATTAGGAACCTGGCTGTTGTTTTTCTTCGGCTATGGAAGGTCTCCGGGCATTCGGCAACTTTTCGGATACCGCTCTCAGCCCTTTGTTTATGGTCGGGACAAATATAAAAGTTATAGACTCTCTCTTACCTTGTCAGAGATAGGCCTGGGCCGATAAAAAAAATTCCGATTTCCTGATTTACTGTCCTACAAATTATTGCTAATAAACCATATTACTGTGAGCAGTACCGTGGTACCTCAACTTACGAGTATTTTGAGATACGAGGTGTCTCTTGGCTTTTTGTCGCGCTTCAAATTGCAAACATAATTGAAGTTGCCAACCTTTGGGTCTCGTATGAGCCCCGTAAGTAAAGTCCCATCTTAAAACTCATTTGTATACTGTAGCCTTTAAATAGACCCCCTTTTTAGACCAGTTGATCTGCTGTTTCTTTTCTTTTCTGGTCTACCCTCCTCTCCCTTGTGGAAGTGGGGAGGGCACAGGTCCGGTAGGCAAGGATGAAGTGCTGGCTGTCCAGAGTCGGGACCCGGGGTGGACCACTCGCTTGTGCATCAGTTGGGGACATCTCTGCGCTGCTGACCCGTCTCTGCTCAGGATGGTCTCTTGCTGGCCCCACTATGGACTGGACTCTCACTATTATGTTAGATCCACTATGGACTGGACTTTCACTATTATGTTAGATCCACTATGGACTGGACTTTCACTATTATGTTAGATCCACTATGGACTGGACTTTGACTAATATGTTAGATCCACTATGGACTGGACTCTCACACTATTATGTTAGATCCACTATGGACTGGACTTTGACTATTATGTTAGATCCACTATGGACTGGACTCTCACTATTATGTTAGATCCACTATGGACTGGACTTTGACTATTATGTTAGATCCACTATGGACTGGACTCTCACTATTATGTTAGATCCACTATGGACTGGACTTTCACTATTATGTTAGATCCACTATGGACTGGACTTTCACTATTATGTTAGATCCACTATGGACTGGACTTTGACTATTATGTTAGATCCACTATGGACTGGACTCTCACTATTATGTTAGATCCACTATCGACTGGACTTTCACTATTATGTTAGATCCACTATGGACTGGACTTTGACTATTATGTTAGATCCACTATGGACTGGACTCTCACTATTATGTTAGATCCACTATCGACTGGACTTTCACTATTATGTTAGATCCACTATGGACTGGACTTTCACTATTATGTTAGATCCACTACGGACTGGACTTTCACAATATTATGCCAGACCCACTTGAAGTCCATTGCATCCGGTCTCTCCTAGAGGGGGTGTCGGGGGTCACCCACATCTGCGGTCCTCTCCAAGGTTTCTCATAGTCATTCTCATTGACATCCCACTGGGTTGTGAGTTTTTCCTTGCCCTTATGTGGGATCTGAACCGAGGATGTCGTTGTGGATTGTGCAGCCCTTTGAGACACTTGTGATTTAGGGCTATATAAATAAACATCGATTGATTTAAGCACGCCGCTACATCCGGTCTAACTTGCTAGCAGTAGCTCATAGCTAGAGATTGAAACAACTCTGTTTTACAGTCATTGGAATCCAATCTGAAGCAGTTCTGGGTGTCTCCACTTTGCCGCTACCAAACCGAAGATTGTTCTCGTATCTCCTGCTGTTGCCTAGTAACAACTTACAGCACATCGCCTGAAACGCATAAGCTCTTCTCCATCACACCAATGGCGGAGAGAATGAGCACGTTCAGTGGAAGGCTCAGACTCCCATAATGCAACACGGAACGACACAGGAAGTCCCTCATACCGACAACCATCAGACTGTGTAATGCATATGTTCCTTTTTGACTGTACTTAAATGTATAATAGACTGTATTTATGTTATTCACATGTGAATAATGCTGTATAATAGACTAGAATGTATGTTATTCACATGTGAATAATACTGTATAATAGACTGTATTTATATTATTCACATGTGAATAATGCTATATAATAGACTAGAATGTATGTTATTCACATGTGAATAATGCTATATAATAGACTAGAATGTATGTTATTCACATGTGAATAATGCTGTATAATAGACTGTATTTATGTTATTCACATGTGAATAATGCTGTATAATAGACTAGAATTTATGTTATTCACATGTGAATAATGCTGTATAATAGACTGTATTTATATTATTCACATGTGAATAATGCTGTATACTAGACTATAATTTATGCTATTCATATGTGAATAATGCTGTATAATAGACTGTATTTATATTATTCACATGTGAATAATGCGGTATAATAGACTGTATTTATGTTATTTACATGTGAATAATGCTGTATAGTAGACTATTTATGTTAATCACATGTGAATGATGCTGTATAATAGACTGTATATATGTTATTCACATGTGAATAATGCTTTATAATAGACTGTATTTATATTATTCACATGTGAATAATGCTGTACACTAGACTGTATTTATATTATTCACATGTGAATAATGCTGTATAATAGGCTTTATTTATGTTATTCACATGCGAATAATGTTGTATAATAGACTGTATTTATGATATTCACATGTTAATAATGCTGTATAATAGACTGTATTTATATTATTCACATGTGAATAATGCTGTATAATATACTGTATTTATGTTATTCACATGTGAATAATGCTGTATAATATACTGTATTTATATTATTCACATGTGAATAATGCTGTATAATAGACTGTATTTATATTATTCACATGTGAATAATGCTGTATAATATACTGTATTTATGTTATTCACATGTGAATAATGCTGTATAGTAGACTGTATTTATATTATTCACATGTGAATAATGCTGTATAATAGACTGTATTTATGTTATTCACATGTGAATAATGCTGTATAATATACTGTATTTATGTTATTCACATGTGAATAATGCTGTATAGTAGACTGTATTTATATTATTCACATGTGAATAATGCTGTATAATAGACTGTATTTATATTATTCACATGTGAATAATGCTGTATAATAGACTGTATTTATGTTATTCACATGTGAATAATGCTGTATAATAGACTGTATTTATGTTATTCACATGTGAATAATGCTGTATAATAGACTGGATTTATATAATTCACATGTGAATAATGCTGTATAATAGACTGTATTTATATAATTCACATGTGAATAATGCTGTATAATAGACTGTATTTATGTTATTCACATGTGAATAATGCTGTATAGTGGACTGTATTTATATAATTCACATGTAAAAATACCTAAGTGTTTATTGTTTATTGTGAGTGAACTGCGGTGCCGAATTTCCCCCAGGGATCAAAAAAGTAATTTCTATTCTATTCTATTCTATTCTATAGCATAACTAGGAATATCAGCTTTTTTTTTTAAACAGCATTTTAATACAAGTTTCCTGCCTCTCTCCTTGTGTGATAACTCTACATAAGGCGTGCGGTGCAGTACGCCTCACCTTTTTTAAGTCTTTGTGTGGAAAACCCCGCTGTCAGGTGGTCCTTTTCATGCACGCCTCCACACAAATCTTCCACTGAACACTTCATTGACTATTTGACAAACCTTTTGCAGCGCTTGTCGCCCGATCGATCGCCACTGTAAAGAGTGCCGGGCGGCATTCTGACCTCGTTATGCTCGCAATGGCTGCAGATTGCTTTGTGACTTCCTGCCCGTTTGGCATACTTTTGGAGAGGGAGGGGGGAGGGGGTGGGGGGGGGGGGGGGTATGTTTTTTTGGAGGTATTACATTGTTGAGCCGCATGCAGCGATTTTGACTTAACCGGCACTTCTGTCACTCTCGCTCTCACGCAGCCCAGAGAGGGAGGGAGAGGAGGCACGACTGCTCCCGCTGCGTGCCAACAGCACCCGTGTGCCACAGATGGGAATAGATGTTTAGAATCTAAACATGTCGCTTTCATTCAGCCACATTTTGGAATACTTCAGTCAAAGTCACCCTCTGGGAGCAAACAATACTGATAGTTTATTTTTTTTAAACAGATATAGAGAGGTGAAATATTACAAAACCCAATTAAGTTGGCACGTAAATGGTAAATAAAAACAGAATACAAATGATTTCAAAATATTTTTGACTTATATGCAATTGAATAGACTGCAAAGACAAGATATTTAATGTTCCAACTGAGAAATGTATTTTTTTTAATGCAAATAATCATTAACTTATAATTTAATGGCAGCAACACATTGCAAAAAAGTTGTCATAGGGGCTTTTTTACCACTGTGTTACATGGCCTTTCCTTTTAACAACACTCAGTAAAGGTTTGGGAACTGAGGAGACACATTTTTGAAGCTTCTCAGGTGGAATTCTTTCCCATTCTTGCTTGATGTACAGCTTAAGTTGTTCAACAGTCCGGGGGTCTCCCTTGTGCTATTTTAAGGCTTCATAATGCGCCACACCTTTTCAATGGGAGACAGGTCTGGACTACAGGCAGGCCAGTCTAGTACCCGCACTCTTTAATATGAAGCCACGCTGTTGTAACACGTGGCTTGGCATTGTCTTGCTGAAATAAGCAGGGGCGTCCATGGTAACGTTGCTTGGATGGCAACATGCGTTGCTCCAAAACCTGTATGTACCTTTCAGCATTAATGGTGCCTTCACAGATGTGTAAGTTACCCATGTTTTGGGCACTAATACACCCCCATACCCTCACACATGCTGGCTTTTACACTTTGCGCCTATAACAATCCGGATGGTTCTTTTCCTCTTTGGTCCGGAGGACACGACGTCCACAGTACCCAAAAACAATTTGAAATGTGGACTCGTCAGACCACAGAACACTTTTCCACTTTGCATCAGTCCGTCTTAGATGAGCTCGGGGCCAGCGAAGCCGGCAGTGTTTCTGGGTGTTGTTGATAAATGGCTATACATAGATGCTTTAAAGCCCCTGCCTCGAAATAAAACAACGTTTGCCTTGGTGCCCTTAAATATGAGCCCTCCTTTAACGCAACACTTGCCTTGACCTTAAAAAGTTAAAATCCGAGGCCTGATTACACACCTGTCTATTTCACAGGTGCGTTCCTTTGCTTCGAGCGGCGATGTGGCGTCATCAACCAAACTACAATCAGGTATTTCGCCCTACTTTTCTCAAGGATTTTTTCCCAAGGTTTGACGTTTCCGAGTGTCCTTGCCGTCTTACCGTTGCTCAAGTCCGACACTCAGGAGCTCTCGGGTGGACCCGAGAGGTACGTCCTGGAGACGTACCGAGTCGGACAGGGTGGGACTTTGGAGCGCTCCAAGGCATGGCTCGGCTATGGTTTATTCATGGCCCTTAGATGATTCATCCTGACATGTGCTGATGCTCTCAGTCTCGAGCAAATCTCAAGACGTCATAAAACTGCTTGTCCAGGGTCTACTTGGTAAATATTTAAGGGGGCGCACGTCTTGACCATTCCCTAGATAGTCAGCGACCTGTTTGCTCTTGCAGTTTGACTCATGCTTGGGGGTCACTAATATACTTTGTATATAGAACCACGTACTTGGACAAATAACTACAAACCCCGTTTCCATAGGAGTTGGGAAATTGTGTTAGATGTAAATATAAACGGAATACAATGATTTGCAAATAATTTTCAAGCCATATTCAGTTGAATATGCTACAAAGACAACATATTTGATGTTCAAACTGATAAACGTTTATTTTTTTGTGCAAACAATCATTAACTTTAGAATTTGATGGCAGCAACACGTGACAAAGAAGTTGGGAAAGGTGGCAATAAATACTGATAAAGTTGAGGAATGCTCATCAAACACTTATTTGGAACATCCCACAGGTGAACAGGCAAATTGGGAACAGGTGGGCGCCATGATTGGGTATAAAAGTAGATTCCATGAAATGCTCAGTCATTCACAAACAAGGATGGGGCGAGGGTCACCACTTTGTCAACAAATGCGTGAGCAAATTGTTGAACAGTTTAAGAACAACCTTTCTCAACCAGCTATTGCAAGGAATTTAGGGATTTCACCATCTACGCTCCGTAATATCATCAAAGGGTTCAGAGAATCTGGAGAAATCACTGCACGTAAGCAGCTAAGCCCGTGACCTTCCATCCCTCAGGCTGTACTGCATCAACAAGCCACATCTGTGTGTAAAGGATATCACCACATGGGCTCAGGAACACTTCAGAAACCCACTGTCAGTAACTACAGTTGGTCGCTACATCTGTAAGTGCAAGTTAAAACTCTCCTATGCAAGGCGAAAACCGTTTATCAACAACACCCAGAAACGCCGTCGGCTTCGCTGGGCCTGAGCTCATCTAAGATGGACTGATACAAAGTGGAAAAGTAGTCTGTGGTCTGACGAGTCCACATTTCAAATTGTTTTTGGAAACTGTGGACGTCGTGTCCTCCGGACCAAAGAGGAAAAGAACCATCCGGATTGTTATAGGCGCAAAGTTGAAAAGTCAGCATGTGTGATGGTATGGGGGTGTATTAGTGCCCAAGACATGGGTAACTTACACATCTGTGAAGGCACCATTAATGCTGAAAGGTACATACAGCTTTTGGAGCAACATATGTTGCCATCCAAGCAACGTTACCATGGACGCCCCTGCTTATTTCATCAAGACAATGTGTTACATCAACATGGCTTCATAGTAAAAGAGTGCAGGTACTAGACTGGCCTGCCTGTAGTCCAGACCTGTTCCTCTATGAAAATGTGTGGCGCATTATGAAGCCTAAAATAGCAGAAGGGAGACCCCCGGACTGTTGAACAACTTGAGAAGCTTTAAAAATGTGTCTCCTCAGTTCCCAAACCTTTACTGAGTGTTGTTAAAAGGAAAGGCCATGTAACACAGTGGTGAACATGCCCTTTCCCAACTACTTTGGCACGTGTTGCAGCCATGAAATTCTAAGTAAATTATTATTTGCAAAAAATAAATAAAGTTTATGAGTTTGAACATCAAATATGTTGTCTTTGTAGCATATTCAACTGAATATGGCTTGAAAAGGATTTGCAAATCATTGTATTCCGTTTATATTTACATCTAACACCATTTCCCAACTCATATGGAAACGGGGTTTGTAATACCTAATGAAGAAAACAATAACAAAAATACAGTTTTTGCAAAACTAGCTCAACTCTCATTGTTGTCCCCAGCCATGCCAACCCTTCCCCCCCCAAAAAAAAAATATCCGGCACACTCTGCACACCTTTGAGCCGTGTGTAAGGCGGATTTGCAAATAGATGTGCAGTGCTCATATCTCAAAAAGCACACGCATGCACACCCAGGTGTCACATTTTAGGGGTAGTAATAACATCCGCGAGCAGGCAGACACACAAGTCTGCCAGCCGGCAAGACGGTGGCACCGGAGACTCACAACGCTGAGTGTTCTATCCATCCTGGTGAACTATGAGTTGGTCGTAAAAAAAACCCCCAAAAAACGGGAAAAAAAACACAATGTTGTGCTGAAATGAAATCCGCTTGGTGCCAAATGCTTAGTCAGCATTGCTGGGGTTTTTTTGGGGGGAGGGGGTTTGGGCGGTCCCGGAGAAACCACAAGGGTGTCGGGAGTAAAGTAAGTGTTTAATTTTCCCTCAATTTTTGGAATACTAATGTTTTGCTGTTCATTTGCCCAAACCGCACACAGGAGGGAGCCTTATTACAATCAGGTGATAATTACAAGCTCTAGTAATAATTGGAAGTGCATTAAAAAGGGAAAATTAAAAACACAGCTCATTGTTGACCACCTGGTTACCGTATTTCCCGGACTATTTGTTTTTAACCCTGCGGTTTATATAAAGGTGCGGCTAATCTATGGATTTGTCAAGTTAAAGTTAAAGTTAAAGTACCAATCATTGTCACACACACACACACTATGTGTGGTGAAATTTGTCCTCTGCATCCCCTTCTTCAACCCCTGGGAGGTGAGGGGAGCAGTGGGCAGCAGCAGTGGCCACGCCCGGGAATCATTTTTGGTGATTTAACCCCCAATTCTAACCCTTGATGCTGAGTGCCAAGCAGGGAGGTAATGGGTCCCATTTTTAAAAGTCTTTGGTATGACTCGGCCGGGGTTTGAACTCACAACCTACCGATCTCAGGGCAGACACTATAACCACTAATAATAATAATATTAATAATAATAGATTTTATTTGTAAAAAGCAGTTTACATTGAGTAAACAACCTCAAAGTGCTACAATGTATTAAAAAAAAATAAAAAGATAATAAAAATAAATACAAATAAAAACTAGAACAGCCTAATAGCTACAACTAGTATGCATATATCTAAAAAAAAAGGCTTTTTTTAAAAAAAAAGAAGGGTTTTTAAGCCTTTTTTAAAAGCATCCACAGTCTGTGGTGCCCGCAGGTGGTCAGGGAGAGCGTTCCACAGACTGGGAGCGGCGGCAACTAGGCCACTGACGGCTAAATTATTGAATGGATGAAGAAAAGAAATCCAACACAACGCACTAAAAAGATCCACTTTAGGAAACTGTTCAAACTCAAAAAGTGTTTGCAAAGTACAAGGAAGAAGAATCCTGATCAAGATCTTGAACCTCTTGGGACTCCCAAGTGAGTATCCAATCACAGCGTAAAAGCCAGCGAGAAGGCCTTACTGACAACAACTCGTGATCTGATTGGCTATCACAATTGTCTATCAACTGTATGTGCCCGTTCACTTACAGTGCACGGACGCCCGCATTGTTGATTCTGAAGGCCCCGGGCAGATTTGGTACAGCATGGCAACAAAGACTAGCTGAGTTGTGATTGGATACAAACTCTAACCTAAAAACAACAGCACTGGAAGGAGCATAATATGACAGTGGAAGTACCGCTGACATATATTTCACAGGAGCCAGGCGTGCCCAGTTGAACAAAGTTTTAATGTACATATATTTATCAAAGTCTTTCTCCAGTCACGTCCGTATCCTTTCTCTCCTCCTGCTCCCAGCCGCTTACTGTTAAAGACAACAGATGATTAGATTAACACGGACCACCTGTGAAATCCAATCACCTGCCAGCTGTGTCTCGCCGTCAGCGCTGCCTGCAGGAGCAAAAGGTCACCGCCTCTGTCCAGGACAGAGTGCCATCAGACGGGGGCGTGGCAGTGCTGACGGCGAGACACAGCTGGCAGGTGATTGGATTTCACAGCAGCATCTCCCTCCACAATGACATGAAGAGAATTTGAATACTTTTAGATATTTAGGGAAAGTAAATAAAAAAAAAGGTGGTGTGTTCTAACTATCGTGGGATCACACTCCTCAGCCTTCCCGGTAAGGTCTATTCAGGTGTGCTGGAGAGGAGGCTACGCCGGATAGTCGAACCTCGGATTCAGGAGGAACAGTGTGGTTTTCGTCCTGGTCGTGGAACTGTGGACCAGCTCTATACTCTCGGCAGGGTCCTTGAGGGTGCATGGCAGTTTGCCCAACCAGTCTACATGTGCTTTGTGACCGTGTCCCTCGGGAAGTCCTATTGGGAGTGCTCAGAGAGTATGGGGTATCGGACTGTCTGATTGTGGCGGTCCGCTCCCTGTATGATCAGTGTCAGAGCGTGGTCCGCATTGCCGGCAGTAAGTCGGACACGTTTCCAGTGAGGGTTGGCTGCCCTTTGTCACTGATTCTGTTCATAACTTTTATGGACAGAATTTCTAGGCGCAGTCAATGCGTTGAGGGGATCCGGTTTGGTGGCTGCAGGATTAGGTCTCTGCTTTTTGCAGATGATGTGGTCCTGATTGCTTCATCTGGCCAGGATCTTCAGCTCTCACTGGATTGGTTTGCAGCTGAGTGTGAAGCGACCGGGATGAGAATCAGCACCTCCATGTCCGAGTCCATGGTTCTCGCCCAGGAAAAGGGTGGAGTGCCATCTCCGGGTTGCGGAGGAGACCCTTCCCCAAGTGAAGGAGTTCAAGTACCTCAGAGTCATGTTCACAAGTGAGGGAAGAGTGGATGGTGAGATCGACCGGCGGATCGGTGCGGCGTCTTCAGTAATGCGGACGCTGTATCGATCCGTTGTGGTGAAGAAGGAGCTGAGCCGGAAGGCAAAGCTCTCAATTTACCGGTCGATCTACGTTCCCATCCTCACCTATGGTCATGAGCTTTGGGTTATGACCGAGAGGACAAGATCACGGGTACAAGCGGCCGAAATGAGTTTCCTCCGCCGGGTGGCGGGGCTCTCCCTTAGAGATAGGGTGAGAAGCTCTGTCATCCGGGAGGAACTCAAAGTAAAGCCGCTGCTCCTCCACATCCAGAGGAGCCAGATGAGGTGGTTCGGGCATCTGGTCAGGATGCCCCCCGAATGCCTCCCTAGGGAGGTGTTTAGGGCACGTCCGACCGGTAGGAGGCCACGGGGAAGACCCAGGACACGTTGGGAAGACTATGTCTCCCGGCTGGCCTGGGAACGCCTCGGGATCCCCCGGGAAGAGCTGGAA
Source organism: Entelurus aequoreus (assembly GCF_033978785.1). Lineage (NCBI taxonomy): Eukaryota > Metazoa > Chordata > Actinopteri > Syngnathiformes > Syngnathidae > Entelurus > Entelurus aequoreus. The sequence goes on along the minus strand of NC_084739.1, from coordinate 5,730,695 downwards.
GAAGTGGCTGGCGAGAAGGAAGTCTGGGCTTCCCTGCTTAGGCTGCTGCCCCCGCGACATGGATAAGCGGAAGAAGATGGATGGATGGATTTCTGGTTATGTTAGGCCAGCAGACGGCCTCAAAATCAAGCTGACATGATAATGTTGATTGGCAATCATTTGTTAGACAATACATGGTCCAGCAAACCTATTTTATGTATCATGAACATTAGGGCTGCAACAATTAATCGATCAATTTGATTTAAAAAAAAAGATACTTGATTAATGGTTTAATGAGCGTAAATAATAAACTATTATAAAATCCGGACCACAAGGGGTGCCTGGAACTTTAAATACGTGGACATAGTTTGCTGTTGCAATGGAGCGCACATGAGAGCGGTGGTGTGTGGGTGCCACAATTCTGTCGGAAGAGACTCGGGTGGAAACTATAAAACAGCTCTTTTAATAATTCCCCTGTAAGCACTAAGTGCATTTCAATGAAAAGACCGTAATGGATGGAGGACATCTTGGTTAAAAAACTATTGGACAATTTAGTTCAGCTCCACAATGACCTGCAGCTATTAATGGGCCTGATGTGTGTGTGTGTGCATGTATGTGTGTGTGTATGTGTGTGTGTGTGCATGTGTGTGTGCGTGCAGTGACTAGAGCCAGATTAAAACATCTGTCAAATTGTGTCGTGCTTTTTGTTGGGAAATACACATGTAATCCCCTATTTTGATTTTGCGGTGTAATACATTTTTAAGCACTGTTCACACACTGAAATACACTCACAAGGTAGGGTCGGAAATGAGGATCGATTCTAAATGTGTCACCGTTGAGGCGTGGATAATTCCGAATCAATGTCCAAGTATTAATTATTTAAGTATGTTGAATAAAGTGATACAGGAGGTTCTAAAATGCAGATCTAGTGCGGACACATACACTACCGTTCAAAAGTTTGGGGTCACATTGAAATGTCCTTATTTTTGAAGGAAAAGCACTGTACTTTTCAATGAAGATAACTTTAAACTAGTCTTAACTTGAAAGAAATACACTCTATACATTGCTAATGTGGTAAATGACTATTCGAGCTGCAAATGTCTGCTTTTTGGTGCAATATCTACATAGGTGTATAGAGGCCCATTTCCAGCAACTATCACTCCAGTGTTCTAATGGTACAATGTGTTTGCTCATTGGCTCAGAAGGCTAATTGATGATTAGAAAACCCTTGTGCAATCATGTTCACACATCTGAAAACACTTTAGCTCGTTACAGAAGCTACAAAACTGACCTTCCTTTGAGCAGATTGAGTTTCTGGAGCATCACATTTGTGGGGTCAATTAAACGCTCAAAATGGCCAGAAAAAGAGAACTTTCATCTGAAACTCGGCAGTCTATTCTTGTTCTTAGAAATGAAGGCTATTCCACAAAATTGTTTGGGTGACCCCAAACTTTTGAACGGTAGTGTACGTACCTAATTGGTTCATAAATAGGCAAGCTTGTATGTTGAAGCCAATTTTTCTGCATAATAATAATAATAATAATAATAGATTTTATTTGTAAAAAGCACTTTACATCGAGTAAACCACCTCAAAGTTCTACAGTGTATTAAAAAAAATAAAAATACAAAGATAATAAAAAAATTTAATAAAATTAAAACTAGAACAGCCAAATAGCTAAAACTAGTATGCATATATCTAAAAAAAGGCTTTTTTAAAAATAAAATAAAAAAGATTTTTAAGCCTTTTTTAAAATCATACACAGTCTGTGGTGCCCTCAGGTGGTCAGGGAGAGCGTCCCACAGACTGGGAGAGAGCCCGGTCTCCCATTGTTCGTAGCTTTGTCTTCGGAAGTTGGAGGAGGTTAGTCTGTCCGGAGCGGAGGTGTCGTGTGGAGGATTTGGGGGTGAGCAGTTCTTTGATGGAGGCACTGGTGGGTTAGTAGGGAGACTTTGAATTCAATCCTTAGTGGAACAGGAAGCCGGTGAAGGGATTTGAGAGTTGGTGTGATGTGGTCGTATTTCCGCACTCTCATCAGGATCCTAGCAGCACTATTCTGTATGTATTGCAGCTTCTGGATGTTCTTACTGGGGATCCCGACAAGAAACAATGTGAACATGAATAACGGATTCCAGCCTCGACACAAGTCCGTATTTTAGTAAAAGTTTGGACCCTTTGAGCACAATATAGAGTATTGGCTAGAATACTATAAAGCAGGGGTGTGGCCCGCGAGACGGCACCAGTTCAACAAACAATCTGGCCGGGAGTTTACATACTAAATGTAAATATATGGCTCTTTAATAGGTGCTTATTTGTCCTTATAACGTAAGTGACTCAGGCCGGTGGCCGGGGAACGAACTGAATGCACAGCATTCACTTATAGGACCCAATTCAAACAACCTACCATAGTCATGGTCCAGACAAGCAGCAACAATGGTAGAAATCCCAGCGTGTAAGCTTCATCATCAAACATTTAGATGTTGTGCATAAATATATGTAGTTTGTTTTGTATTAAAATTACTGACTTTGTGATGCCTTTTGTATTTGTGATTGTGTTGTTTTTTTGTCTGAGAGTAACAATCAAACCTTGTTTGATACATGTAGTGCTGCATTTGACCAGTGGAGGGCGACACAATCAATGTTTGGCGTGTGAATGTTGTGTAATTTCTATATGTGTAAGCATCCATCCATCCAACCATTTTCTACCTCTTGTCCCTTGTAAACATTTGTAGTTTATTGCGTGAATATATTAACGCAAACCTTCTATTTTATTTATGTAAAATATACAATGGACATTATTCATGTAAAATATACAATGGCCATTATGTAAAATATACAATGGGCATTATTTCTGTAAAATGTACAATGGACATTATGTAAAATATACAGTGGACATTATTTATGTGTAATATATAATGGACATTATTTCTGTAAAATATACAGTGGACATTATTCATGTAAAATATACAATGGACATTATTTATGTAAAATTAACAATGGACATTATTCATGTATATACAGTGGACATTATTTATGTAAAATATACAGTGGACATTATTTATGTAAAATATACAATGGACATTATTTATGTAAAATTAACAATGGACATTATTCATGTATATACAGTGGACATTATATATGTAAAATATACAGTGGACATTATTTATGTAAAATTAACAATGAACATTATTCATGTAAAATATACAGTGGACATTTGTTATGTAAACTGTACAATGGACATTATTTATGTAAAATATACAGCGGGCATTATTTATGTAAAATATACCATGGACATTATTTATGTAAAACATGTAGTGGACATTAGTTATGTAAAATATACAATGGACATTATTTATGTAAAATATACAATGGACATTATTTATGAAAAATACTCGGTGGACATTATTTATGTAAAATATACAATGGGCATTATTTATGTAAAACATACCATGGACATTATTTATGTAAAACATGTAGTGGACATTAGTTATGTAAAATATACAATGGACATTATTTATGTAAAATATACAATGGGCATTATTTATGTAAAATACTCGGTGGACATTATTTATGTAAAATATACAATGAACATTATTTATGTAAAATACTCAGTGGACATTATTTATGTAAAATATACAATGGACATTATGTAAAATATACAGTGGACATTATTTATGTAAAATATACAATGGACATTATGTAAAATATACAGTAGACATTATTTATGTAAAATAGACATTATTTATGTAAAATATAAATTGCACATTATTTATGTAAACTGTACAATGGACATTTTTTATGTAAAATATACAGTGGACATCATTTATGTAAAATATACAATGGACATTTTTAATGTAAAATATACAGTGGACATTATTTATGTAAAATATACCATGGACATTATTTATGTAAAACATATAGTGGACATTAGTTATGCAAAATATACAATGGACATTATTTATGTAAAATACACAGTGGACATTATGTAAAATATATAGTGGACATTATTTATGTAAAATATACATTGGACCTTATTTATGTAAAATATGCAATGGACATTATTTATGTAAAATATACAATGGACATTTTTATGTAAAAATTCAATGGACATTTGTTATGTAAAATATACAGTGGACATTATTTATGTAAAATATACAATAGGCATTATGTAAAATGTACAGTGGACATTATTTATGTAAAATATACAATGGGCATTATGTAAAATATACAGTGGACATGATTTATGTAAAATATACATTGGACCTTATTTATGTAAAATATGCAATGGACATTATTTATGTAAAATATACAATGGACATTTTTATGTAAAAATTCAATGGACATTTGTTATGTAAAATATACAGTGGACCTTATTTATGTAAAATATACAATTGACATTATTCATGTAAAATATACATTGGACATTATTTATGTAAAATATACAGTGGACATTATGTAAAATATACATTGGACATTATTTATGTAACATGTACAATTGACATTATTTATGTAAAATATACAATGGGCATTATTTATGTAAATACACTATGTACATTATTTATGTAAAATATACAATGTACATTATTTATGTAAAATATACATTGGACATTATTTATGTAAAATATACAATGGACATTATTTATGTAAAATATACAATGGACATAATACTTTTTTTACGCTTATTTTAAGTCTATATTTTTTAGTATTACAAACCTAAAATAAGGAAGAAGTGTAAAGAAATCAAACTAAGGAAAGGAAAAAAAACTCAAAAGAAGGAACATCAATCCCCAACAAAAAGTAGAGCTTCTTTTTTTTCATACTGTTAACTAGCTGCACACGCTGGAAAAGAGTAGCCAGGGCGGAACAATGAATTTATTGACCGTGCAGTGTGAAAGCCGACGTGTTTACTTCGCAATGAAGTAAACGCAGTTTCAAAGAAATATAACCTGCGGAGACACTTTCGGATAAAACATCCACATTTCGATGTTCGGCCCCTTAGCCCTCGGGCTCTTGAAACTGCGGCCCTCTTCATTATGTAGTCGAATAGCCCTGCAGTGAGCGTTAGACAACTCACTTTCCATTTTCACTTTTTTCTTTGTGTAACAAAATTGCAGCGTCGATGGTTAAAATCAAGGCTTTTTGCAGAAAAAAAGAAAAAAGAAAAACCCTTACCTTTATCTTAGCCTTATCTCCCTTATGTCCTTTATTCCCTTATCTGTCACGGCAGACACAATGTAATGGTGTCAAAAGGAGATAACGGTACCATAGAATCAGGAAAAGAGGGGTATGGGGGGATGCATAGAAGGGTAAGGCAAAATACAGATTGAATAAAGTTGTATCTTGACATGAATCCCTTTCAGCTGTAGTTTGACATGTGTTTCATTCCACTAATCCCATGCATGAAATCGAGTAGTTTCCGTTTTTTTGGAAGATCGGAATCAGCTGATTCACGGACGATCTTGACTTAGGGGTTTGAAACCCTCTGCTGCAGTTATTGATAGAGATGTCCGATAATATCGGTCGCGTTAAAAATGTAAAAATGCGTTAAAATGTAATATCGGAAATTATCGGTATCGTTTTTTTTTATATCAGTATCGTTTTTTTATTTTTTATTTATTTATTTTTATTAAATCCACATAAAAAACACAAGATACACTTACAATTAGTGCACCAACCCAAAAAGCCTCCCTCCCCCATTTACACTCATTCACACAAAAGGGTTGTTTCTTTCTGTTATTAATATTCTGCTTCCTACATTATATATCAATATATATCAATACAGTCTGCAAGGGATACAGTCCGTAAGCACACATGATTGTGCGTGCTGCTGCTCCACTAATAATACTAACCTTTAACAGTTAATTTTACACATTTTCATTAATTACTAGTTTCTATGTAACTGTTTTTATATTGTTTTACTTTCTTTTGTATTCAAGAAAATGTTTTTAATTTATTTATCTTATTTTATTTGATTCATTTTTTTAAAAAGTACCTTATCTTCACCATACCTGGTTGTCCAAATTAGGCATAATAATGTGTTAATTCCACGACTGTATATATCGGTTGATATCGGTATCGGTAATTAAAGAGTTGGACAATATCGGCATATCGGATATCGGCAAAAAGCCATTATCGGACATCCCTAGTTATTGACCTTTTTTCAGAAAGAGCGCTAACTCCCCCCCCCCCCCCAACAAAATGAGTTTATATGACTTTCTACTCCACTGAGTTTCAAATTTGAAAGCCTGCCCCGCACTTGTTTGTGCCGTCACTCCTCCCGGTGCTAATAGACTCTCTGGACCTATCTCGTGGGAGCCTTCTAGGTAGGTCTCAAAATGAATAACCCGCTGTCAGAGGAGCGCGGTCCCTGGGGTCGGCCCGCAGAGCGAGGAGGGAAGAAGGAGAGGATGGCGAGCGGAGCTAAATGGGGGGTGTGGAAAAGAACGAGGGAACATTTTCATTACAGCCATCAGTGAAGGTTTCTTTAGCCTCGGGGGTTTCTGGGTGACAGATTTGGTCCTCTTGTCCCTTCTTTCCCAAAAATGCTGTGCCTTTTGTCAAATACCTTTTTTGTTTGTTTGTTTTCCCCGTGTGAGTCGCCTGAAGGCTTCACATCCAAAAATCTGCCGTCACATTAATTTAAAAGGGGACATATAGCAATGCAACTTTTATTTTTTTTTAGCTATTCGGTACCTATTTTTGTGTATTTGGGATCTGGACACGTCTCGAAATCTACAAAACAATCTTGCCTTCTTTTGTACTTCCTCCAAACGAGCCGTTTATATGGAGGTTAACTTTTTGTCTTTATTACGAAAGCTTATTTTTTTGGACACCGTATTTATGTACCGTATTTTTCAGACTATAAGGCGCACTTAAAATCCTTTCAAAACTCGACTGTGCGCCATAATGTACGGAATAATTTTGTTTGTGCTTACCGACCTCGAAGCTATTTCAATTGGTACATTATGAAATGATAAGTGTGACCAGTAGATGGCAGTCACACATACGAGATACGTGTAGACTGCAATATGACTCCAGTAAACAACACCAAAATTGTTTATGTTCCATTGAAAATATAGAACATTACACAGTGTTTCCCATGAACTGCCAAGATACGGGGGCGTGGCTATGGGCATGGCTATGGGCGTGGTCACCATGACATCATCAAGTAATTTGCATAATTTACTACAATGATATGATTTTCTCTAAAAAGGCTCAAAAAATGTATACTTACTAATAAATAATAACAGTTTTGTTTTAAACTTCCATCCATCCATTTTACAATATAATTACAACACTTTATGTACATATTTATATACAGATTTCAACAATAAGTTATTCACTGAAATATATTTATTAATTGTGGTTCTTACAAAAAATATATCTTATAAAAATATAAAAGCTAAAATGTCTCTTAAAGCTCTGCCCCTTTAATTAGTGCATACTAAATAATTTAACTTTAGCCTACTACTACAACCATATTATTTACCAGCAACATAAAGTGAAACAGAGGCAGAGGTGTCCTGCCACAGTCAGTAACAAATAAACAGAAAACAGTAGTGGTGGTAGATAGACACAAAGCTTCATCAAACATCTGATCCACTGAACAAAGAGCTCCAAAAATCTTGATCCTACACTTCTCTTTTGTAAAGTAAATCTGAACAGCCGATATGGGGATCGACATCAACTATATGATTTGCCTGAGAAGCTGGACAGGACAAAAAAATTAAATTAAAAATAAAAATAAAAAAATTATTTTAAAAAAATATTAATAATTTTTTTGTGGCGGCCCTAATTCTTTCGTGGCGGGCCGCCACAAATAAATGAATGTGTGGGAAACACTATTATACACGGCGCTCAAAAATCTGTCAAAATGTTTTAGTAGGACTTTGGTAAGCTATGAAGCCGCACCGCTTGATGGATTGTACTGTGCTTCAACATAGGAGTATTATTATGGTGTGTGTATAAGGTAAGCCATATTATCTGGTGTTTTGCTTCGCAATATTATGCAACTTTTCTTACCTTCTGGTACCTGCTGATCTGTATTTGGGATCTGCATAAGTCCTGAAAATTTGCGCGCTTCCGCCTTTGTAGTTCGTGTCGACACGGTAGTCGATAAGCTTCTTCTTTTTCTCTATATTCTTGTTATGGGACATTCATCCTCCGCTGTTGCCATTTCTAATATAAAGTAGTGTAAAGTTCTTACTTATATCTGTCAGTAAACTCGCCATGAAAGCGCTAAAACATACCGGTGTAGTGAGTTTACATTAATCACCCAAGGAACTTTAGTTATTAGAGCGTTCCGGTCGGACGGTGTTATGTTGTTTTGTTTTTTTTTGTCATAAAGAAATACGATCAAGTGTGCTTACGGACTGTATTCCTGCAGACTGTATTGATCTGTATTGATATATAATATATATATTGTGTTTTTTATGTTGATTTAATTTAAAAAAAATAAATAAATAATAATAATACTTTTTTTTATTTCTTGTCCGGCCCGGTACTAATCGGTCCACGGACCGGTACCGGGCCGCGGACCGGTGGTTGGGGACCACTGATGTAGACCACAAGGAAGTTTTTTACGGACTTTGCTCGGGAGATTTCCTTTCGAAGTAAACGGAGCCAAGCGCTTGGTTTAACGTCAGTTTCCCTCATTTCCCGCTGTGTGTTTGAGAGCGCACTGCTGTGTTTGGATGGAGACAGGTGTGGACAATATTGGAGACACTTGTCCCCACACTAAAAGTACACGGCGAAGGGGAAAACTATTTGATGTTGCTTTCAGCTGCTGTGACTAACAGTTATTGAGGGGAGGAAACATGCAGCGGGCGATGTGTCGAGAACGTTGTCACAACTTGTTTATAAAGTATTTAGTTTGTTTACTGGGATGTTCACTCATCCTTTATTTAACTGCAAACTGTATCAGTGTTCAAATAACATCAATACTAGCTAAAATGTTTTGTCATCTCATCAAACTGAACGAAGGCTGGGAAGATTGTGTATTCGATGTGAGAGGTGTCGCTCCTCTTCAATTTTGTTCAAACTGTTGTACTGAACTACAAGGAGGTGTTGTTGGAGAAGAACAACGCTTGTGTATTGGACTTCATCTTCATTAGCCAAACTGCTTTGTGTTTTATTTTGATATCAAAAAGTAAACACAAGGTTTTTTTTTATATTACTTGTGTTTTTTTCATGTCACAAAGGTATTACGTCAAAAAACATTCATGTGACATAGCACGTTGTTAATGTGTTATTGTGTATGGTTCATTCCTACATGACATATGTCTGCTCAAACTCTTAATGGATCTGTGTATATAATAAATGTACATAACTTAAAATAAAATAAAAAATACCTCCCTCTATCAAAAATAGAGATAAAAGCATCATGAAATGACCAAAAGCTGACAAGTTTATATTAATAATAAATAAAAAAAACAGTTTATACATATATAGTTTATACAGTTTATATATGTATATATATATATATATATATATATATATATATATATATATATATATATATATATATATATATATATATATATATATATATATATATATATATATATATATATATATATATATATATGTA
>NC_084739.1:5693629-5718629 GCF_033978785.1 Entelurus aequoreus | reverse complement strand
TAAAAGCTTTTTTACGCCCAGGATGATTTCTCATGCAGAAATGTCACTCAGCAGTGAAATATAACGATCGGCAGTATGTCGGACTATCCATTTAATAATGCAAAATCTTTACCTTTTCCCCTCAAATATGCTGAACTTTATTAATAATAATAATGGACTCGATTCACAGAGCGCTTTCCTAGACACCCAAAGCGCTTCACAGAGGACTGAGAAGCCATCGTTCATTCGCGCCACATCCACACGTTGGTAGCCACAGCTGCCCTGGGGCAGGGTGACGAAAAAGTGGCTGCCAAATTGCGCCTACGCCAAACAAATTCATACGCCAGAGTGAGCGGCACTGGGAGAAAGGTGGGTGAAGTGTCTTGCCCAAGGACACCACGGCCGTGACGAGCACGGCAGATGCTGGAATCGAACCCGGAACACTCAAGTTGCTGGCACTTTGCCATCTGAGCCGCGTCGTCCCCGCCTTTATTTGAATGGGAACTGCAGTCTTTTTGGAACTCTGCTCATTATCGACAATTCTTATGTGAGACAAGAACATGCATTTTCTCTTTTCTGTACATTTTAAAGATGGAAAAACTGCTAGCAGGAGGCGGTTAACAATGCAGGTACTGCAAAGTCCCCTTAAAAAAGCATCCCAAAACTGCCAATAACACTCAATTTACATGGCGTGACCAAAAAACAAAACAATTTAAGGGATGTATATATATATATATATATAAATATATATATATATATATATATATATATATATATATATATATATATATATATATATATATATATATATATGTATATATACACATATATAAGTGTATACGTATATATGTGAATGTATATATATATATATATATATATATATATATATATATATATATATATATATATATATATATATATATATATATATATATATATATATATATATATATATATATATATACATATATAAATGTATATATATATATATATATATATATATATATATGTATGTATGTATGTACGCATGTATGTATATATGCATGTATGCATGTATGTATGTATGCATGTATGTATATATGTATGTATGTATATATGTATGCATGTATGTATGTATATATATATATATATATATATATATATATATATATATATATATATATATATATATGTATATATATGTATATATATGTATATGTGTGTGTGTGTTTATATATGTATGAATATATATATGTGTTTATGTATGTGTGTGTGTATATATATATATATATATATATATATATATGTGTTTATATATGTATGTATATATATATGTGTTTATGTATGTGTGTATGTATATATATATATATATATATATATATATATATATATATATATATATATATATATATATATGTATATATATATATATATATATATATATATATATATATATATATATATATATATATATATATATATATATATATATATATATATATATATATATATATATATATATATATATATATATATATATATATATATATATATATGTATGTTCTTTCTAAATGTAAAAGACTTCCTTGTGGTCTACATAACATGTAATGGTGGTTCTTTCCTCAAAATGTTGCATAGATGATGTTTTACAGATCATCTTTAAGTCGCTTTCTGAGCGTCTCTTCAGGATGAGCTGTTTTGTGGGCGGGTCTTATTTACGTGGCTCACCTTCGACAGCGTCTTCTCCCCGTCATCTTTGTTGTAGCGGTGTAGCGTGCAAGGACTTTACTTCAATCAATAACGGAGCAGCATCTCCTCATCCGTGGCTCACTAGTGCAACAACAACAACGCCCGGAAATGTGTGCCGTGAAAAAAACGTCCGACCGGAACTCTCTAATAACTAAAGTTCCTTGGGTGAATAATGTACACTCACCACACCTGTAGTTTTTAGTGCTCCCATAGCGAGTCTACTGACAGATATAAGTTAGAACATTACGCTACTTTATATTAGAAATGCCCCGTAACAAGAAGACAGAGAAAAAGAAGAAGCTTATCGACTAGGTCGTCGGTGTCGGCACGGACTACAATGGCGGACGTGCGCAAATTTGCAGGACTTATGCAGATCCCCAAAACAGATCAACAGGTACCAGAAAGTAAGAAAAGTTTGTTTTGCATAATATTGCAAAACAAAACGCCAAATAATATGTCTGCTAACGCAGTGGTCCCCAACCACCGGGCCGCGGCCCGGTACCGGTCCGCCGACCGATTGGTACCGGGCCGCACAAGAAATTTAAAAAAAAAAAATATATATATATTTTATTTTATTTTTATTTTTTTTATGAAATCAACATAAATAACACATCATATACATTATATATCAATATAGATCAATACAGTCTGCAGGGATACAGTCCGTAAGCACACATGATTGTATTTATTTATGTAAAAAAAAAAAAAAAAAAAAAACAATTAGGGTTAGGGTTAGGGTTAGGGTTAGAGTTTTGAGAAAATAAAAGGATATTAAGTGTGCCTTATAGTCCGAAAAATACGGTAACAATCAATCAATGTTTACTTATACAACCCTAAATCACAAATGTCTCAAAGGGCTGCACAAGCCACAACGACATCCTCGGTTCAGAGCCCACATATGGGCAAGGAAAAACTCACAACCCAGTGGGATGTCAATGTGAATGACGATGAGAAACCTTGGAGAGGACCGCAGATGTGGGTGACCCCACCCCTCTAGGGGAGACCGGATGCAATGGACGTCGAGTGGGTCTAGCATAATATTGTGAAAGTCCAGTCCACAGTGGATCTAACATAATAGTGAGAGTCCAGTCCATAGTGGATCTAACATAACAGTGTGAGAGTCCAGTCCATAGTGGATCTAAGATAATAGTGAGAGTCCAGTCCATAGTGGATCTAACATAATAGTGTGGAAGTCCAGTCCATAGTGGATCTAACATGATAGTGTGAGAGTCCAGTCCGTAGTGGATCTAACATAATAGTGTGAGAGTCCAGTCCATAGTGGATCTAACATAATAGTGTGAGAGTCCAGTCCATAGTGGATCTAACATAATAGTGTGTGAGTCCAATCTAACATAATAGTGAGAGTCCAGTCCATAGTGAATCTAACATAATAGTGTGAGAGTCCAGTCCATAGTGGATCTATCATAATAGTGTGAGAGTCCAGTACATAGTGGATCTAACATAATAGTGTGAGAGTCCAGTCCATAGTGGATCTAACATAATAGTGAGAGTCCAGTCCATAGTGGATCTAACATGATAGTGTGAGAGTCCAGTCAATAGTGGATTTAACATAATAGTGACAGTCCAGTCCATAGTGGATCTAACATGATAGTGTGAGAGTCCAGTCCGTAGTGGATCTAACATAATAGTGTGAGAGTCCAGTCCATAGTGGATCTAACATAATAGTGTGAGAGTCCAGTCCATAGTGGATCTAACATAATAGTGAGAGTCCAGTCCATAGTGGATCTAACATAACAGTGAGAGTCCAGTCCTTAGTGGATCTAACATAATAGTGAGAGAGTCCAGTCCATAGTAGATCTAACATAATAGTGAGAGTCCAGTCCATAGTGGATCTAACATAATAGTGAGAGTCCAGTCCATAGTGGATCTAACATAATAGTGTGAGAGTCCAGTCCATAGTGGATCTAACATAATAGTGTGGGAGTCCAGTCCATAGTAGATATAACATAATAGTGAGAGTCCAGTCCATAGTGGATCTAACATAATAGTGGGAGAGTCCAGTCCATAGTGGATCTAACATAACAGTGTGAGAGTCCAGTCCTTAGTGGATCTAACATAATAGTGAGAGTCCAGTCCATAGTGGATCTAACATAATAGTGAGAGTCCAGTCCATAATGGATCTAACATAACAGTGAGAGTCCAGTCCTTAGTGGATCTAACATAATAGTGAGAGAGTCCAGTCCATAGTAGATCTAACATAATAGTGAGAGTCCAGTCCATAGTGGATCTAACATAATAGTGAGAGTCCAGTCCATAGTGGATCTAACATAATAGTGTGAGAGTCCAGTCCATAGTGGATCTAACATAATAGTGTGGGAGCCAGTCCATAGTGGATCTAACATAATAGTGTGGGAGTCCAGTCCATAGTAGATATAACATAATAGTGAGAGTCCAGTCCATAGTGGATCTAACATAATAGTGGGAGAGTCCAGTCCATAGTGGATCTAACATAACAGTGTGAGAGTCCAGTCCATAGTGGATCCAACATAACAGTGAGAGTCCAGTCCTTAGTGGATCTAACATAATAGTGAGAGAGTCCAGTCCATAGTAGATCTAACATAATAGTGAGAGTCCAGTCCATAGTGGATCTAACATAATATTGTGGGAGTCCAGTCCATAGTAGATCTAACATAATAGTGAGAGTCCAGTCCATAGTGGATCTAACATAATAGTGTGAGAGTCCAGTCCATAGTGGATCTAACATACTAGTGAGAGTCCAGTCCATAGTGGATCTAACATAACAGTGAGAGTCCAGTCCATAGTGGATCTAACATAATAGTGAGAGTCCAGTCCATAGTGGATCTAACATAATAGTGAGAGTCCAGTTCATAGTGGGTCTAACATAATAGTGAGAGTCCAGTCCATAGTGGGGCCAGCAGGAAACCATCCCGAGCGGAGACGGGTCAGCACCGCAGAGATGTCCCCAACCGATGCACAGGCGAGCGGTCCACCCCGGGTCCTGACTCTGGACAGCCAGCACTTCATCCATGGCCACCGGACCTGTGTCCCCCCTTCCACAAGGGAGAGGGGGGCAGAGGAGAAAAGAAAAGAAATGGCAGATCATCTGGTCTAATAAGGGGGGTCTATTAAAAGGCTAGAGTACACAAATGTGTTTTAAGATGGGACTTAAATGCTTCTACTGAGGTAGCATCTCTAACTGTTGCCGGGAGGGCATTCCATAGTACTGGAGCCCGAATAAAAAACGCTCTATAGCCCGCAAGTATATATAGTGTTTTTACTTAAATCTCCATTTGTACTCTTTATCTGTTTTATTTCACCTGCTTCTCCTCAGCATTTACTTACTGTCGTCCCTTGCCGACCCTCTTTTTGGCTTTCTCCGACCCGCCTTTGCTTCCTTCCCCCCTGCGTCGTCCGTACAGACTCACCGAGTGGCCCCCGACCTCTAATTACCACACAAGCTGTCAGCGCAGAAACGATGAATATCCCCTGACTCTTATCTGACTCAGAACGCCCTTTGGCATTTCCATTCGCACCAAAGCCAAATTCAATCCTTGGCCCGGCTTGAGTGGGCCTTTTTAAAAGGAGCCTGAAGACGTGGATTACAACAACCTTGAGGACCTATCGCTCAAATTGTGTCACAGCGGGTGTTACTTTGTTTTTCGATTGGAAAAAACTGTTAAGGTTAGAATTGCCTTGACAAAAGGACTGCAGAACTCAAGCTGGAGGTTTGTTTTTGTTCCCGGAGCAGAGGTTTGTAGAATACTTCTTAACCTGAGTGGGATGCGGCTGCTGCCCACGCACTGTAGTCACCACTCACGCTCATTGTTGTTACCTTCTGAACTAGTAGAAAATGAATAATAAAATAGAGAAAAAGTGCGCCTTTCTAAGGAGTTGAATGCCGGAGCCGTGCGCTCTCAAAGATACTTGGTTTAGTCTACTTCAGAATAAGAGATTTGTCCTAAATGAATAACTAATGTATGTTTTTGGTACATTTTATAGTTACTCTTAATAATTCCTGTGGATTGATTATTATATGCATGTCAACCTGAAAATATGGACACGTTAACTTACTTTCTAGAGATGTTCCGATCAGGGGTTTAAGCTGCAGATTTCCATGCCGATCACATGTATAAACTGAACATTTTTCAATGTATTAATCAGTGGTGTGCCGTCAGGGCCGGTAAGGCCTTCTCTGCTGGCCTAACAGAACCAGAAATCATGATCGTAATTCAAAACAAAAGCAATTTTTAATTTACTTTCCCGAAACATCTAAATGTATTCGTATTCTCCTCATGTCATATTATGCTCCTTCCAGTTAGAGTTTGTATCCAATCAGAATTCAGCTAGCTTATGTCGCCATGCTGTACCAAATCTGCCCGGGGCCTTCAGAATCAACAATGCGGGCGTCCGTGCACTGTAAGCGAACGGGCACATACAGTTGATAGATAATTGCGATAGCCAACCAGATCATGAGTTGTTGTCAGTAAGGCATACTTGCCAACCCTCCCGTTTTTAGCGGGAGAATCCCGGTATTCAGCGCCTCTCCCGACAACCTCCCGGCAGAGATTTTCTCCCGACAAACTCCCGGTATTCAGCCGGAGCTGGAGGCCACGCCCCCTCCAGCTCAATGCGGACCTGAGACTGAGTGGGGACAGCCTGTTCTCACGTCCGCTTTCCCACAATATAAACAGCTTGCCTGCCCAATGAACGGAGAAGTTAAACAGGACAATACTGCCATCTAATGGATAGCCACCGGAACACTGAAAATCAAGATTTTTTTTTTTTCTATGTAAATAATATATATATATATATATATATATATATATATATATATATATATATATATATATATATATATGTATATATATATATATATATATATATATATATAGCTAGAATTCACTGAAAGTCAAGTATTTCATATATATATATATATATATATATATATATATATATATATATATATATATATATATATATATATATATATATATATATATACATATATATATATATATATATATATATATATATATATATATATATATATATATATATATATATATATATATATATATATATATATATATATATACATATATATATATATATATATATATATATATATATATATATATATATGTATATGAAATATATATGAAATACTCAAGTTGGTGAATTCTAGCTGTTTTATTCCACAAAATATCAAAGTAGTACAAAAAAACGGACAACAAGTCGCACTCGAAGCTAATGCTACTATTAGCATGGGCTATGGACAAAAAATAAACACGTAAATTTGGCATGAAACAAACAACTTAAGTAGCAGGGTTGCATGAAGCAAATAGAACTCAGGTGGACACGGCATGAAGCCAACAAACAGTATAAACTATGGCATTGCATGAAACAATGGAGCCAGGCCGACTGACCGGCAATGGCAAGCTTAAACGATGCCTCTGATTAGTGCTCGGGTAGCAGGTGAGCGGCCGAACACTAATCAGAGACAGGTGAACATAATTAGCAACCATGGCAACCAAAACAAACTCAGGGAGGTGCACAAACAGGAAGTCAAGGAGTCCAAAACTAACAGAACATAACTAAACAAAACATGATCTAGACCACAGATCGTGACACTGGTTTTGAGCCGCGGCGGTGCTATGCGGATCGGCAGAGCCACACCCGGGACCGTCGGCGGATGAATTTGAGAACACATACAGTTGATAGACAGTTGCGATAGCCAATCAGATCACAAGTTGTTGACAGTAGCCTATCTAGGTAGCCTGATGTTAACGAGACTGCGATCGGATACTCACTTGTCACTTGTCTTCCAAAGTGAGTAGCCAATCACAAGTTGCAATTTACTAAAAGCAGGAAGTGTAGCGCAGTAGCCATACCGGGCCAGCAGAGGAATCACCGATACTCACTTTTTTAACCCACAAAGAAGGAGAACAAAGTGTTGATTAGGTGGCAGATATATATTTGCGAGGCCATTTTTAAGATGTATGTATGTATGTATGTATGTATGTATGTATATATATATATATATATATATATATATATATATATATATATATATATATATATATATATATATATATATATATATATATATGTATGTATATATATATATATATATATATATACGTATGTATATACAGTATGTATGGATGGTTGTTTATCGGATATTATGGGTGGAATAGTGGAGCTGTAAGCTGACTTTTATTTACGTTTATTTAATACTTAGACTGCATTAGAAAAAAAATTGATCCGTCGTCATGCCTTTCATAATGATTGTGAATAGAGATGTCCGATAATATCGGACTGCCGATATGATCGGCCGATAAATGCTTTAAAATGTAATATCGGAAATTATCGGTATCTGTTTCAAAATGATCGGTATCGGTTTCAAAAAGTAAAATGTATGACTTTTTAAAACGCCGCTGTGTACACGGCCGTAGGGAGAAGTACAGAGCGCCAATAAACCTTAAAGGCACTGCCTTTGCGTGCCGGCCCAATCACATAATATCTACGGCTTTTCACACACACAAGTGAATGCAATCCATACTTGGTCAACAGCCATACAGGTCACACTGAGGGTGGCCGTATAAACAACTTTAACACTGTTACAAATATGCGCCACACTCTGAACCCACACCAAACAAGAACGACAAACACATTTCGGGAGAACATCCGCACCGTAACACAACATAAACACAACAGAACAAATACCCAGTAGCATGGAGTCCAAGACGACTGGGGACCCTTTTCTGCTGCAGCCTTCTTCGCCATCGCAGCCGTTGTGGTAGTTCTTGAATCTACCGTCTTCCGCCTGCTCCGCCGTTGAGGTCTTCACCATATCCCTGGCTAGGGGGCAGTCACGTACTTGGCCTTTGCCAAGGGCCACCTGGGGTAACAGTAGTAAAGGGGTTAACCTCCTAGTGCCCCAAGACCCCATAGAGGAGCCTCCACTGCCGGATGCACTTTAACGTCACGCCCAGGACGCAGTTGATACACCACGACTGAAAACATCACTGCCATAATCGCAGGGCTCTCATTCGAACCCTAAGGCCGTGTTGCGTGGTTTGATCGTAGGCTCATGCCTCGGTGCATTCTCATGGGCTTGCTTTCAGGGAGCTCGCAGGCAACAGGATGCTGGGATTGACTGCTTTGATGCACACCCGCACACTCCAGGGAAATGGCACTTCCAACCAGAATCAATTTGTCCCAAAGCAGAAAACAAAGTCCGAGATGAAGCGGACCGGATCATATTTAGTACTAACACCGATGACTTTCCTTGTCTCAGGCATCCGAGGAATTCCGCACATTTTCTGCTTACCCAAATATGACTGGGACTAGAACTGTCATTGCCGCAAATTGACAACTTTTTCTACCTTAGACAATCTAAACTAAACTTGTTTTAAATATTTGCTCGAAGTTCCTGCACCATTCGGAAAAATAACTGTTTGTAGTAGGGTTGTCCCGATACCAATATTTTGGTACCGGTACCAACATGTATTTAGATACTTTTCGATACTTTTTGATAGTTTTCTAAATAAAGGGGTCCACAAAAAAAAAAACCCGATTATGACTGGTTTGGGAAGGTTTTGACAAGGAGTGGGAGGAGTGGTGGTTGATAATTTCAAAACTATAATAGTTAAACCAAAAAATGTTGCAGCACAAAACATAACAAACTTAGAACAAACAATTAAGATATGTTTGGTGGAGATTTTGACATAGTTGGTTGCTGTTTATGAATGTTAACACGTTAATTACATCTTAACATAAAGAGCACAACACATTAATGAATAATTTCAAAACTATAATAGTTAGACCCAACAATTTTGCAGCACAAAACTGTACAAACATAGAACAAACAATTAAGATACGTTTGGTGGAGATTTTGACATAGTTGGTTACTGTTTATGAATGTTAACACGTTAATTACATCTTAACATGAAGAGCACAACACATTAATGAATAACTTAAAAACTATAAAAGTTAGAGCCAACAATTTTGCAGCACAAACAGTACAAACATAGAACAAACAGTTAAGATATGTTTGATGGAGATTTTGACATATTTGGTTACTGTTTATGAATGTTAACACATTAATTACATCTTAACATAAAGAGCTCAACACATTAAAGAATAACTTCAAAACCATAATAGTTACACCAAAAATGTTGCAGCACAAAACAGTACAAACATAGAACAAACAGTTAAGATACGTTTGGTGGAGATTTTGACATAGTTGGTTACAGTTTATGAATATTGACACGTTAATTACATCTTAACATAAACAGCACAACACATTAATGAATAACTTAAAAACTATAAAAGTTAGAGCCAACAATTTTGCAGCACAAAACTGTACAAACATAGAACAAACAGTTAAGATACATTTGGTGGAGATTTTGACATAGTTGGTTACTGTTTATGAATGCTAACACATTAATTACATCTTAACATAAACAGCACAACACATTAATGAATAACTTAAAAACTATAATAGTTAGACCCAACAATTTTGCAGCACAAAACAGTACAAACATAGAACAAACAATTAAGATATGTTTGGTGGAGATTTTGACATAGTTGGTTACTGTTTATGAATGTTAACATGTTAATTACATCTTAACATAAAGAGCATAACACATTAATGAATAACTTAAAAACTATAATAGTTAGACCAATAAATGTTGCAGCACAAAACAGAACAAACATAGAACAAACAGTTAAGACACGTTTGGTGGAGATTTTGACATAGTTGGTTACAGTTTATGAATGTTAACACGTTAATTACATCTTAACATAAACAGCACAACACATTAATGAATGACTTAAAAACTATAAAAGTTAGAGCCAACAATTTTGCAGCACAAACAGTACAAACATAGAACAAACAGTAAAGATATGTTTGATGGAGATTTTGACATAGTTGGTTAGTGTTTATGAATGTTAACACATTAATTACATCTTAACATAAAGAGCTCAACACATTAGAGAATAACTTCAAAACTATAATAGTTACACCAAAAATGTTGCAGCACAAAACAGTACAAATATAGAACAAACAGTTAAGATACATTTGGTGGAGATTTTGACATAGTTGGTTACTGTTTATGAATGTTAACACGTTAATTACATCTAAAAATAAACAGCACAACACATTAATGGATAACTTTAAAACTATAATAGTTAGACCAAAAATATTTGCAGCACAATTTATTTACACAATGTTGGCTTAACTTGGAGAATGCTGGGGCTGGCTTACTCTATATAACCTATAACATAATCTTTAATAACTCCGAAACATTGATTTATTGATAAAACATTATTAACTTAAAAACTATAATAGTTAGACCAAACATTTTTGCAGCACAAACCAGCACAATTTATTTACACAATTTTGACTTAACTTGGACAAAGCTGGGACTGACTTACCACTGAATGAGCTATAAAATAATCTTTAATAACTTGAAATAAGTTTGGGGGAGATTTTGACATTGTTGGTTACTGTTTATGGATATGAACACGTTAATTACAATTTAATAACATAGACAGCATGACACATGAATTAATAACTTAAAAACTATAATAGTTAGACCACAATGTTTTTCAGCACAAACCAGCACAAATTACATGATTTTGGCTTAATTTGGAGAATGGCTTGTGCAGCCCTTTGAGACACTTGTGATTAGGGGCTATATAAATAAATGTTGATTGATTGATTGATTGATTGATTGATTGATTGATTGATTGATTGATTGATTGATTGATAAAACGTTAATAACTTCAAAAAATATAATAGACCAAACATTGTTGCAGCACAAACCAATTCAAACATAGAACAAACAAAATGCGTTTGGGGAGATTTTGACATAGTTGGTTACTGTTTATGAATATTAACACGTTAATTACATCTTAACATAAACAGCACAACACATGAATTAATAACTTAAAAACTATAATAGTTAGACCAAAAATTGTAGCAGCACAAACCAGCACAATTTATTTACACAATTTTGACTTAATTTGGACAATGTTGGGGCTGACTTACCACTGAATGAGCTATAAAATAATCTTTAATAACATGAAATAAGTTTGGGGGAGATTTTGACAAAGTTCGTTACTGTTTATGGATATTAACACGTTAATTACATTTTAATAACATAGACAGCATACCACATGAATTAACAACTTAAAAACTATAATAGTTAGACCAACAAATTTTGCAGCACAAATTACACGATTTTGGCTGAATTTGGAGAATGGCTTGTGCAGCCCTTTGAGACACTTGTGATTAAAATTAATGATGGGTTCTCACTTCTATGTGAAGCGCTTTGAGTGTCTAGAAAAGCGCTATATAAATCTAATCTATTATTATTATTATAAACGTTGATTGATTGATTGATTGATTGATTGATAAAACGTTAATAACTTAAACATTATAATAGACCAAACATTGTTGCGGCACAAACCAATACAAACATAGAATAAACAAGATGCGTTTGGGGAGATTTTGACATACTTGGTTACTGTTTATGGATATGAACACGTTATTTACATTTTAATAACATAGACAGCATAACACATGAATTAATAACTTAAAAACTATAATAGTTGGACCAAAACATTTTGCAGCATAAATTACATGATTTTGGCTCAATTTGGAGAATGGCTTGTGCAGCCCTTTGAGACACTTGTGATTAAGGGTTGTATAAATAAACGTTGATTGATTGATTGATTGATAAAACGTTAATAACTTAAAAACTATAAGAGACCAAACATTTTTGCAATACAAACCAATACAAACATAGAACACACAATATGCGTTGGGGGAGATTTTGACATTGTTGGTTACTGTTTATGAATATTAACACATGAATTACATCTTAACATAAACAGTACAACACATTAAAGGCCTACTGAAATGATTTTTTTTTATTTAAACGGGGATAGCAGATCCATTCTATGTGTCATACTTGATCATTTTGCGATATTGCCATATTTTTGCTGAAAGGATTTAGTAGAGAACAACGTCGATAAAGTTCGCAACTTTTGGTCTCTGATAAAAAAAAGCCTTGCCCCTACCGGAAGTAGCGTGACGTTGTCAGTTGTTCACTTCCTCATATTTTCCTATTGTTTTCAACGCAGCTAGAGCTATTCGGACCGAGAAAGTGACGATTACCCCATTAATTTGAGCGAGGATGAAAGATTCGTGGATGAGGAACGTTAGAGTGACGGACTAGAATGCAGTGAAATACATATATTTTTCGCTCTGACCGTAACTTAGGTACAAGCTGGCTCATTGGATTCCACACTCTCTCCTTTTTCTATTGTGGATCACGGATTTGTATTTTAAACCACCTCGGATACTATATCCTCTTGAAAATGAGAGTCGAGAACCTGAAATGGACATTCACAGTGACTTTTATCTCCACGACAATACATCGACGAAGCTCTTTAGCATGAGCTAACGTGATAGCATCTGTCTCAAATGCAGATAGAAACAAAATAAATAAATCCCTGACTGGAAGGATAGACAGAAGATCAACAATATTATTAAACCATGGACATGTAACTACACGGTTAATAATTCTCAGCCTGGCAAAGCTTAACAATGCTGTTGCTAACGACGCTAAGGCTAACTTAGCAACTTAGCAACCGGACCTCACAGAGCTATGATAAAAACATTAGCGCTCCACCTACGCCAGCCAGCCCTCATCTGCTCATCAACACCCGTGCTTGCCTGCGTTCCAGCGATCGACGGCGCGACGAAGGACTTCACCCCAACACAGATGTGGTTGGTGGCTAGCATCGGCTAGCGCGTCTGCTATCCAAGTGAGTAGTCCTTGTTGTGTTGCTACAGCCAGCCGCTAATACACCGATCCCACCTACAACTTTCTTCTTTGCAGCCTCCATTGTTCATTAAACAAATTGCAAAAGATTCACCAACACAGATGTCCAGAATACTGTGGAATTATGAAATGAAAACAGAGCTTTTTTGTATTGTATTCAATGGGGAAGCCATACCTCTGTTCCCCTGGCTACGTTACGCGCATACATCATCCTCTGAAGGCTTTTTCAACCGGAAGTTTAGCGGAAAATTTAAAATGTCACTTTATAAGTTAACCCGGCCGTATTGGCATGTGTTGCAATGTTAAGATTTCATCATTGATATATAAACTATCAGACTGCGTGGTCGCTAGTAGTGGCTTTCAGTAGGCCTTTAATGAATAATTTAAAAACTATAATAGTTAGACCAACAATTTTTGCAGCACAAACCAGCACAAATTACACCATGTTGGCTTAATTTTGCAGAATACCGGGGCTGGCTTACCTTTAATTGACCTATAAAAAAATCTCAATCAACTCAGAAACAAAAACAGCACAAAGGAATGAGACTATTTTGCGAGGGATGGGGCCAACTTCACGCAACTTCATTTTTAAGGCACTTTCTTTTTCAGAAGATGTTGTTCAAACTCGACTTTTGGAGCCTTGCGGAAACCCTTTAAAGGCCTACTGAAAGCCACTACTAGCGACCACGCAGTCTGATAGTTTATGAAATCTTAACATTGCAACACATACCAATACGGCCGGGTTAACTTATAAAGTGCCATTTAAAATTTCCCGCGAAACTTCCGGTTGAAAACGTCTATGTATGATGACGTATGCGCATGACGTCGATGGTTGAAACGGAAGTAATCGGACACATTGTATCCAATACAAAAAAGCTCTGTTTTCATGTTAAAATTCCACAGTATTCTGGACATCTGTGTTGGTGAATCTTTTGCAATTTGTTTAATGAACAATGGAGACTGCAAAGAAGAAAGCTGTAGGTGGGATCGGTGTATTAGCGGCTGGCTGCAGCAACACAACCAGGAGGACTTTGACTTGGATAGCAGACGCGCTAGCCGACGCTAGCCGCCGACCGCATCGATGATCGGGTGAAGTCCTTCGTCGCGCCGTCGATCGCTGGAACGCAGGTGAGCACGGGTGTTGATGAGCAGATGAGGGCTGGCGTAGGTGGATAGCTAGTGTTTTTATAATAGCTCTGACGAGGTCCCGTAGCTAAGTTAGCTTCAATGGCGTCGTTAGCAACAGCATTGCTAGGCTTCGACAGGCGGCACAGCATTAACCGTGTAGTTACAGGTCCAGTGTTTGGTTCGGTGTCTCCTGATAGTAGTATTGTTGATCTTCTGTCTATCGTTCCAGTCAGGGGCTTATTTATTTTGTTTCTATCTGCATTCAAGCACAATGCTATCATGTTAGCTCCGTAGCTAAAGTGCTTCACCGACGTATTGTCGTGGAGATAAAAGTCACTGTGAATGTCCATTTCGCGTTCTCGACTCTCATTTTCAAGAGGATATAGTATCCGAGGTGGTTTAAAATACAAATCCGTGATCCACAATAGAAAAAGGAGAAAGTGTGGAATCCAATGAGCCAGCTTGTACCTAAGTTACGGTCAGAGCGAAAAAAGATACGTCCTGCACTGCACTCTAGTCCTTCACTCTCACGTTCCTCATCCACAAATCTTTCATTCTGGCTCAAATTAATGAGGTAATCGTCGCATTCTCGGTCCGAATCGCTCTCGCTGCTGGTGTAAACAATGGGGGAATGTGAGGAGCCTTTCAACCTGTGACGTCACGCTACTTCCGGTACAGGCGAGGCTTTTTTTTAATCAGCGATCAAAAGTTGCAAACTTTATCGTCAATGTTCTCTACTAAATCCTTTCAGCAAAAATATGGCAATATCGCTTATTTATTTTGTTTCTATCTGCATTCAAGCACGATGCTATCATGTTAGCTCCGTAGCTAAAGTGCTTCACCGACGTATTGTCGTGGAGATAAAAGTCACTGTGAATGTCCATTTCGCGTTCTCGACTCTCATTTTCAAGAGGATATAGTATCCGAGGTGGTTTAAAATACAAATCTGTGATCCACAATAGAAAAAGGAGAGAGTGTGGAATCCAATGAGCCAGCTTGTACCTAAGTTACGGTCAGAGCGAAAAAAGATACGTCCTGCACTGCACTCTAGTCCTTCACTCTCACGTTCCTCATCCACAAATCTTTCATCCTGGCTCAAATTAATGAGGTAATCGTCGCATTCTCGGTCCGAATCGCTCTCGCTGCTGGTGTAAACAATGGGGGAATGTGAGGAGCCTTTCAACCTGTGACGTCACGCTACTTCCGGTACAGGCGAGGCTTTTTTTTAATCAGCGATCAAAAGTTGCAAACTTTATCGTCAATGTTCTCTACTAAATCCTTTCAGCAAAAATATGGCAATATCGCTTATTTATTTTGTTTCTATCTGCATTCAAGCACGATGCTATCATGTTAGCTCCGTAGCTAAAGTGCTTCACCGACGTATTGTCGTGGAGATAAAAGTCACTGTGAATGTCCATTTCGCGTTCTCGACTCTCATTTTCAAGAGGATATAGTATCCGAGGTGGTTTAAAATACAAATCTGTGATCCACAATAGAAAAAGGAGAGAGTGTGGAATCCAATGAGCCAGCTTGTACCTAAGTTACGGTCAGAGCGAAAAAAGATACGTCCTGCACTGCACTCTAGTCCTTCACTCTCACGTTCCTCATCCACAAATCTTTCATCCTCGCTCAAATGAATGAGGTAATCGTCGCTTTCTCGGTCCGAATCGCTCTCGCTGCTGGTGTAAACAATGGGGAAATGTGAGCAGCCCTTCAACCTGTGACGTCACGCTACTTCCGGTACAGGCGAGGCTTTTTTTTTATCAGCGACCAAAAGTTGCGAACTTTATCGTCGATGTTCTCTACTAAATCCTTTCTGAAAAAATATGGCAATATCGCGAAATGATCAAGTATGACACATAAAGTGGACCTGCTATCGTCGTTTAAATAAAAAAAAATCATTTCAGTAGGCCTTTAAGCTTCCAACGTAAACGACTTGAAGTCAATCCATGCAACAGGCGGATTTTTTTTCTTCTTTTTTCTTAAGTTTAATTTGCCTACGGGGGAATGAAAACCCAGATCATGAATATAAACAGAGGACACATTAATGAAGCACCCCCCCGGCATCTCAACACCGATCTTTTTGTTGAAGCAAAGTACAACTCCCCTTAATGAGTGCATAAGAGGAGTGGCGTACTCCACTGGAACAGATATAATAAGACGGAAACAAACACGGGCACATGTCACGCTGCCTCTGTGATTACTCACTTTAAAGACTTTCACTGGGGGCGCTGAGACGAGACTTTATATATCCCTTAATCACATTTCTCCCAGGACCGCCTTCACTCCTGCCTGAACCCTTGGCCCTTGTTTTCTCTGCAGCGCCACAGATACCAGCGGGAGAATTAGCACCGGGGCTTAGGCTGATTAATAGGCATCCGCTGCTAAGAAAACAACACATCTTCATACTCAAAACAAAGTTGGGCGGGTTTGGAAAAGTGATGTCATAATGAGGGAATCAGCCGAGGCTGAAATATATCGCCTAAACTGCAACAATAACAGAAAATGTCGATACTCATGTCAGGCTGTTAAAATCCTAAAACCGTTTTTAACTCTACAGGAGAGGTTCAAACCTAGGGAGAGTCCCTACGACCTCGGAGGTTCAGCTGTCGTTCAGAAAGCAAACATAAGAACCAGCTTCAAAAGTACAAACGCCGGCTAGTCGAACCTCGGATTCAGGAGGAACAGTGTGGTTTTCGTCCTGGTCGTGGAACTGCGGACCAGCTCTATACTCTCGGCAGGGTCCTTGAGGGTGCATGGCAGTTTGCCCAACCAGTCTACATGTGTTTTGTGGACTTGGAGAAGGCATTCGACCGTGTCCCTCGGGAAGTCCTGTGGGGAGTGCTCAGAGAGTATGGGGTATCGGACTGTCTGATTGTGGCGGTCCGCTCCCTGTATGATCAGTGTCAGAGCTTGGTCCGCATTGCCGGCAGTAAGTCGGACACGTTTCCAGTGAGGGTTGGACTCCGCCAAGGCTGCCCTTTGTCACCGATTCTGTTCATAACTTTTATGGACAGAATTTCTAGGCGCAGTCAAGGCGTTGACGGGATCCGGTTTGGTGGCTGCAGGATTAGGTCTCTGCTTTTTGCAGATGATGTGGTCCTGATGGCTTCATCTGGCCAGAATATTCAGCTCTCACTGGATCGGTTCGCAGCCGAGTGTGAAGCGACTGGGATGAGAATCAGCACCTCCAAGTCCGAGTCCATGGTTCTCGCCCGGAAACGGGTGGAGTGCCATCTCCGGGTTGCGGAGGAGACCCTGCCCCAAGTGGAGGAGTTCAAGTACCTCGGAGTCTTGTTCACAAGTGAGGGGAGAGTGGATCGTGAGATCGACAGGCGGATCGGTGCGGCGTCTTCAGTAATGCGGACGCTGTATCGATCCGTTGTGGTGAAGAAGGAGCTGAGCCGGAAGGCAAAGCTCTCAATTTACCGGTCGATCTACGTTCCCATTCTCACCTATGGTCATGAGCTTTGGGTTATGACCGAAAGGACAAGATCACGGGTACAAGCGGCCGAAATGAGTTTCCTCCGCCGGGTGGCGGGGCTCTCCCTTAGAGATAGGGGGAGGCCAGGATATTCAGCTCTCATTGGATTGGTTCGCAGCTGAGTGTGAAGCGACCGGGATGAGAATCAGCACCTCCAAGTCCGAGTCCATGGTTCTCGCCCGGAAAAGGGTGGAGTGCCATCTACGGGTTGTGGATGACACCCTTTCCCAAGTGGAGGAGTTCAAGTACCTCGGAGTCTTGTTCACAAGTGAGGGGAGAGTGGATCGTGAGATCGACCGGCAGATCGGTGCGGCGTCTTCAGTAATGCGGACGCTGTATCGATCCGTTGTGGTGAAGAAGGAGCTGAGCCGGAAGGCAAAGCTCTCAATTTACCGGTCGATCTACGTTCCCATCCTCACCTATGGTCATGAGCTTTGGGTTATGACCGAAAGGACAAGATCACGGGTACAAGCGGCCCAAATGAGTTTCCTCCGCCGGGTGGCGAGGCTCTCCCTTAGAGATAGGGGGAGGCCAGGATCTTCAGCTCTCATTGGATTGGTTCGCAGCTGAGTGTGAAGCGACCGGGATGAGAATCAGCACCTCCAAGTCCGAGTCCATGGTTCTCGCCCGGAAAAGGGTGGAGTGCCATCTACGGGTTGTGGATGACACCGTTTCCCAAGTGGAGGAGTTCAAGTACCTCGGAGTCTTGTTCACAAGTGAGGGGAGAGTGGATCGTGAGATCGACCGGCAGATCGGTGCGGCGTCTTCAGTAATGCGGACGCTGTATCGATCCGTTGTGGTGAAGAAGGAGCTGAGCCGGAAGGCAAAGCTCTCAATTTACCGGTCGATCTACGTTCCCATCCTCACTTATGGTCATGAGCTTTGGGTTTTGACCGAAAGGACAAGATCACGGGTACAAGCGGCCCAAATGAGTTTCCTCCGCCGGGTGGCGAGGCTCTCCCTTAGAGATAGGGGGAGGCCAGGATCTTCAGCTCTCATTGGATTGGTTCGCAGCTGAGTGTGAAGCGACCGGGATGAGAATCAGCACCTCCAAGTCCGAGTCCATGGTTCTCGCCCGGAAAAGGGTGGAGGGCCATCTACGGGTTGTGGATGACACCCTTTCCCAAGTGGAGGAGTTCAAGTACCTCGGAGTCTTGTTCACGAGTGGGGGAAGAGTGGATCGTGAGATCGAAAGGCGGATCGGTGCGGCGTCTTCAGTAATGCGGACGCTGTATCGATCCGTTGTGGTGAAGAAGGAGCTGAGCCGGAAGGCAGAGCTCTCAATTTACCGGTCGATCTACGTTCCCATCCTCAACTATGGTCATGAGCTTTGGGTTATGACCGAAAGGACAAGAGCACGGGTACAAGCGGCCCAAATGAGTTTCCTCCGCCGGGTGGCGGGGCTCTCCCTTAGAGATAGGGTGAGAAGCTCTGCCATCCGGGGGGAGCTCAAAGTAAAGCTGCTGCTCCTCCGCATCGAGAGGAGCCAGTTGAGGTGGTTCGGGCATCTGGTCAGGATGCCACCCGAACGCCTCCCTAGGGAGGTGTTTAGGGCACGTCCGACCGGTAGGAGGCCACGGGGAAGACCCAGGACACGTTGGGAAGACTATGTCTCCCGGCTGGCCTGGGAACGCCTCGGGATCCCCCGGGAAGAGCTGGACGAAGTGGCTGGGGAGAAGGAAGTCTGGGTTTCCCTGCTTAGGCTGCCATGCTGCCTTTTCAACTTTGCGCCTAGAACAATCCGGATGGTTCTTTTCCTCTTTGGTCCGGAGGACACGACGTCCACAGTTGCCAAAAACAATTTGAAATGTGGACTCGTCAGACCACAGAACACTTTTATACTTTGCATCAGTCCGTCTTAGGTCAGCTCGGGTCCAGCAAAGCTGGCGGCGTTTCTGGGTGTTGTTGATAAATGTCTTTCACTTTGCATAGTAGAGTTTTAACTTACACTTACATATGTAGCGACAAACTGTAGTTACTGACAGTGGTTTTCTGAAGTGTTCCTGAGCCCACGTGGTGATATCCTTTACTCACTGATGTCGGTTTTCCAAATTCCAAATGAGCTAATAGTTGCAAAAAATTAATGTTCCAGTTTCGAACGTTAAGTATCTTGTCTTTGCAGTCTATTCAATATAATATAGGTTGAAAAGGATTTGCAAATCATTGTATTCTGTTTTATTTACCATTTACACAACGTGCCAACTTCACTGGTTTTGGGTTTTGTACAAGTAAACAAAGTAAAGTAAAAAAAAGTAACACATGTTTATAAAGCTTATCTTATTAAATGTTGAATTTGCTAGTATTAATAGCAATAAATCACATGATGTATTAAACATCCATCCATCCATTTTTTACCGCTTGTCTTTCAATCCTGCACACATTTATGTATTTATTTTTTTAAACAACATAAAGTGGTGAGTACACAATCAATAAAAAACAAGCAAAAACTACTCATTTGGGTTTTGCCCTCAACCCTTTCTATATCCGGACACTTATTCCCAGAGTTTGTAAACAATAACAAAAACAACCAAAACAAATATGTAATAATAAGAACATAAAAAATGAAAAAAAATATTGTATCAGTATCAGGCCCACAGACACGTTTAATCCGGCCTGTAAAATGAGTTGCTAAATATAAATATGAGCTGCATTTTTTTAAATGAAAGAAACTGCTGTTCTAAGTGTGTCCACTGGATGTCGCAAATAGCCACTCAAGTGTAACCCTCGTCACGCATGACAGTGTTCAAAGATGACGTGTCAGCGGACTTTAAGCGCTCAGCTGCTTCTGTTGTGGCTGTCAGTAGGTGGCGGTTATATCGACGCAAAATACCTTCTTTCATTGTAAATGATCTACTCAACGGATACAATAACAAAACAATAAGACGCAAATACTTTAGTCAACTTGACCATCATCTTTGTAGTTAGAGTTCCATGCAACACTTGCAAATGGTTGACGGCACGATGCGCACTCTGAACTCCATTGTAAAAAAATGTGTGTTTCTACATTTGTTGTTGGTTCTATTTTATTCTATGCTTAAATCTACCATGTTCACGTTGGTTACGTTTGTAGTTACTGTCAGAAAAATTGTATGTGAATTATCAAAAAACTTTCCGTCTCTGAGTTCCCAGCGAACAGACGAAAGCTGTCTTTGTTGCACCAAGCCAAAGGCTTGGAAAATTCCGCTGCGTACCATGGGAGGGTGGGGGTTATCTATTATCTATTGTGATCAAAGACCTGCCCAAGCTCGATCCAGGACCAGTCCAAGCCTGAGGCATCTTTTTCTTCGTGTTAATGTGACTAAAAACAATGGCTGTTTACATACCCCCCATTCCTTTAGAAACAGCTGTTGTTATGTAAACAGGGAAAGTCCAAATAAAAAGAGGTGGCGCACAATCTTTCGCCAGAGCCTGCTGAGGCACTGTGCAAGGGTACAGTGTCCAGGCGTCTCTCCTCAAATTGAGCCAAATTGAATTATGTCTCTGTTAATTTCCTTGCTTCTTGTCTGTTTTAGTAGACGTCATCGATGTTTAAACTGACAGTTACGTTACCTTTAATTTAACTATGGTGTCATTTTGATAATTGTTGTGTTCATATCATTATGGAAATATTTGAATGACGACAAATGAATGTGTCGTGGCAGTTGCGGATGTCATCAACGAGGC
Organism: Entelurus aequoreus; assembly: GCF_033978785.1. Classification (NCBI taxonomy): domain Eukaryota; kingdom Metazoa; phylum Chordata; class Actinopteri; order Syngnathiformes; family Syngnathidae; genus Entelurus; species Entelurus aequoreus. The sequence continues at coordinate 5,696,807 of NC_084739.1, read as the reverse complement.
GTTTTTAGGAAACACTCGGTTGCTTTTCCAAACATTCTGAACGAACTGACAACATGATCATTCTGAACAGGAAGTGCTTTCAACTTTAACGGCTTTGTGAAAACACTGAGACATAGTTTGAGTTCTTTGTGTTCTGTGTGGTGCTTTTGAAACCGCACCATTCCCCCCCCCCCCCCCCCCCCCCCTCAGACTGACAACTAACTTGACATTTTCAGAATGTGCTTGTTCCATTTTTGGCCAAAGTAAGACAAAGAAAACAATCTGAAGTTGTCTTTATTGTTGTGTTTTAATGCCAGTATTTTAGCATAATAATAGATTTTCCGCTATGCGGCCCCCTGAGCTCAAATGAGTTTGACGACCCCTGATCTAGTCACTTTAGCATCGTTTATATACTGATACAACACTTGGTATCCATGGTATCGACATCGGTATCTATCATCCCTACTTTAGCGGTTAACTTCTTGTGTCGTCCTGCTCGGTTTGTGTCCGTGCATTCCTTTTCCTCAGGTCCTCCAGTGATAATGCTACTCGGAAGGGAGTTAATTGTATGCCCGCCATAATGAGGATTAGTATTTTAGAAGCGGCTTCGCACTGTGAATAGACGACACGCTTGTTTTAGCTTGCTCTCACATTCCAGCTGGTGTTCTGGCAACAAAAAAAACAAAAAAATGACACTGGAACTTATCTTTCGTAGGTAAATAAATGAATAAAATGTATTTTACAAATGATGTTGACAGTAAAGTACACCGCACGGAACGTGCATCACCTTGGGAACTAATATGGCTGGCATGTAAGTATGGTGGCATATTTGGTCTTCTATAGTTATCTATTACTTTAATCTTCTTCTAACCTTAAAGACCACTAAGGAATGGCACAATAATGGCACCTTTTTAACCATCTCAACAGTGTAAAATACCTTTAGAGCAGGGGTGTCCAAAGTGCGGCCCCGGGGGCCATTTGCGGCCCGCAGCTAATTGTTTACCGCCCGCCACACATCTGGAAATACTATTGTAAAAATACAAAAGAACATTAAAAAAAGTGGAATGAGGTGAAATCTAACGAGAAAAAGTTGCAATGTTGACACAAAAGCTGCCATGCAGGCTGTTGTTTTTATTTTTTATTTTGTCTTTCTCCATTTTTCTTTTTTTGCCATTGCTCAAAAAAAAAAAAAAAAAAAATCCATGTTATAATGAATATTTTCAGGCCTCCAATTACTTCAAATATTTCACTTTATTTTTTTATTTTTTTTTCATTTTATTTTTATTGACATTCAGCATCAGACATTCCTATCCTTTACATCAGTGGTCCCCAACCACCGGGCTGCGAAGAATTTAATTTTTTTTTTTTTTTTTTTTATGAAATCAACATAAAAACACAATATATACATGCTATATCAATATAGATCAATATAGCCTGCAGGGATACAGTCCGTAAGCACACATGATTGTATTTATTTATGTAAAAAAAAAATTTAAAAAATTTTAAAAAAATTAATAAAATTAAATACACCCCCCACCCTTCCCCACCGGTCCGTGGGACAAATTTTCAAGCGTTGACCGGTCCGCAGCTACAAAAAGGTTGGGGACCACTGCTTTACATCATATTCACATACATCTTATATCTGTTGTCTGCCCTAAATGTCCAAATGTTTTTTGTTTATATCCCAACCATACCACCCACCACCCCGAAAAGAAAGTAACAGCAAAAAAAAACAACAGCAAAGTAATATCTACAAATACAACAATTAAATAAACAAAAAATAAATGATAATACATTAATAATAATAATAATCAGAAAAAAATATATATATATATATAAACAGATACATATATATATATATATATATATATATATATATATATATATATATATATATATATATATATATATATATACATACACATACAATATTTCACTTTTAAATGTTTTATGTGGTAAATATTGCATATATTGTGTAGTTGCCATACAAAAACATCAAAGTTTTCTTTGACAAAAGCGCATAAAACAAACAAAATAATAGTTCCAGCATAAATGGACAGATATATCTGAAGTTGATCTCGTAACTTAAGTGTTGAAAGTAAAAGAAAAACCTATTAAAATGTATCACTTTATGAGTGGGGCACCTTCTGGATCCCAAATATATTTAGTGATTTTTTTATTTATCTTTTCACTGTGATTACTCAAAAATATGAAAGAATTAAAAATCAATGGTGTCCTGCATTATTGATCTTTTAGGGCTCTAATTGCTAAATACTGCATATTTCAGTTTTACTATAAAAAAGCTAAGTTGTTTTTGACAGAAATGGCATAAAACATTTTTTTGAATTTGTATTACTTTATGCTTTAATTTTTCCGTGTGCGGCCCTCAGTGGAAAAAGTTTGGACACCCCTGCTTTAGATAATATGTGACTTTTGCATTTAACAGTTTGAATACTTCACATAACGTACTTTTGATTGGAATAAGTGAAAACAGCCAAAGAAAAACACTTTGTTTGACGATGAAGGTAACCACTTTGAAATAATATTTTCTATGGCTATATTTTGGTTTTTTTTTAGTTTGAAACCACTTCTGTGCTTTTTTTATTTTATTTCCCATTCAGTGGTTGTGACAAAACAGTGCATTGGAAGTAAACAACAGACAAAAAGTCACCATGACCCAAGTCATAGTGCTAACAAATAAAGTGCACTTGGATTTAATGCCTTGCTCCAATTCGGAGAATGTTTGCATTCTTTTGGGAAGAACACCTCCAGCGGAGTCGTCCTTTGTGCAAAAGTTGTTCTATGGAGTTTCACAGGCTGCTGCCTTTTATACCTGATCCAAGTCAGCGAAAATCAATAGGGCACTTTTTTCTTCTTGTTGGCATAGCAGGAGGAGTGCAAAATAAGTGATTGTCGCTAAAATCACAGCTAACTGCCTCCGAGGCTTCTTCGGTATACTAGGTACTAGGGATGTAAAAATATGAACTTTAAAGAAATTAAAAAAACTAAACTAAAATAAAGACCGTATTTTCCGGACCATAGCGCACACAGGATTATTAGGCGGATTCACTCGATCAGTCAATCAATGTTTACTTATATTAAGAAAAGACTCAACCCAATGGGATGACAATGAGAAACCTTGGAGGGGACCACAGATGTGTGGACGACCCCCCCCCCCCTGGGCGACCGTGCAATGGAT
>NC_084739.1:5688629-5691129 GCF_033978785.1 Entelurus aequoreus | reverse complement strand
TTACTAGTTTCTATGTAACTGTTTTTATATTGTTTTACTTTCTTCTTTATTCAAGAAAATGTTTTTAATTACCTTATCTTATTTTACTATTTTTTTTTAAAAGTACCTTATCTTCACCATACCTGGTTGTCCAAATTAGACATAATAATGTGTTAATTCCACGACTGCATATATCGGTTGATATCGGTATCGGTTGATATCGGTATCGGTAATTAAAGAGTTGGACAATATCGGAATATCGGATATCGGCAAAAAGCCATTATCGGACATCCCTAATATTTATTTAAATAAAGCATTTTTTGTCCTCTGTTGACGGCAGTGTTGGCGCTAGGAATTTTCAAAATGGAGTCCCAGGGACCCCATCAAGTCATAAAAATGGGGGTCCCACTTTTTGTATGCATTTTGAAAAAAAAAAGATAAACGTATGCATTATGCTGTTATATCTCACATTCTATATTGTGTTTTGGAAAAAGCAGTGTTTCCCACACATTCATTTATTTGTGGCGGCCCGCCACAAAATAATTACGTCCGCCACAAATATATATATATATATATATATATATATATATATATATATATATATATATATATATATATATATATATATATTTTTTTTTTTTGTCCTGTCCAGCTCCTCAGGCAAATCATATAGTTGATGTAGATGCCCATATCGACTGTTCAGATTTACTTTACAAAAGAGAAGTGTAGGATACTTCTCTTGTTGCCTTATTTGTATTTGACCACTACTGTTTTCTGTTTATTTGTTACTGACTGTGGCAGGACACCTCTGCCTCTGTTTCACTTTATGTTGCTGGTAAATAATATGCTTGTAGTAGTAGGCTAAAGTTAAATGATTTAGTATGCACTAATTAAAGGGGCAGAGCTTTAAGAGACATTTTAGCTTTTATATTTTTATAAGATATATTTTTTGTAAGAACCACAATTAATAAATATATTTCAGTGAATAACTTATTGTTCAAATCTGTATATAAATATGTACATAAAGTGGATGGATGGACGTTTAAAACAAAACTGTTATTATTAATTAGTAAGTATACATTTTTTGAGCCTTTTTAGAGAAAATCTTATCATTGTAGTCCATTATGCAAATTACTTGACGATGTCATGATGACCACGCCCATAGCCACGCCCCCACCGCCACAGGAATCTTGGCAGTTTATGGGAAACACTGAAAAGGTTGTCATAAACGTTACTTAATTCATTAAAAAAAAAAGAAAAACACATTTGTATACATATGTAAATGTATTCAGTTATAAACATTCATTCACTTTCTTCTTTCCTTCATGGATCTAACCCAGGGGTGCCCATTACGTCGATCGCGGAGGGTGTGTCAGTCGATCGCCAGCCAGGCATTAAAAAAATAGTCCTAAAAATGAGCGATCATAAATCTTCACTATGACGTCACTTTCGTCACTTGATTGACATTCACGGCACCCGAGGGTCTTGTGAGATGACGCTGGCTGCTGCCAGCTCATTATTAAGAAAAAACGACCGACAGGAAGGCGAGAAACACTTTTTTATTTCAACAGACTCTGGCGCCGTACCTGTCGTCAAAACTCCAAAGACCGACTGCACAGTTGCACAATAAAAGCTCTCCTTCATCCTGCCTGCGCTAACAAAATAAGAGTCTCAGAAAGGTGGCGTGCACAAGCTAGCAAGCTACGGAGTTTGCCGCCAATGTATTTTTTTGTAAAGTGTATACAAAGGAGTACGGAAGCTGGACAAATAAGATGCCAAAAACCAACCATTTTCATGTGGTATTGGACAGAAAGGAGGACTTTTTTTTCTCCTCCATTCGAAAATGCGGACGTTATCATCACCACTGTCTGATTCCTATCAATGCAAGGTAATACACCAACTTATATTCTTGTCTTCATGAAAGAAAGGAATCGATATGTGTTAAACATGCTTGTATTATCATTAAACACCTTTAACTTGTTAACAATATTAACTATATGTGTTAAACATGCTTGTATTATCGTTAAACACCTTTAACTTATTAACAATATTAATTATATGTGTTAAACATGCTTGTATTATCATTAAACACCTTTTACTTATTAACAATATTAACCATATGTGTTAAACATGCTTGCATTATCTTTAAACACCTTTAACTTGTTAACAATATTAACTATGTGTTAAACATGCTTGTATTATCATTAAACACCTTTAACTTGTTAACAATATTAACTATATGTGTTAAACATGCTTGTATTATCTTTAAACACCTTTAACTTGTTAACAATATTAACTATATGTGTTAAAAATACTTGTATTATTATTAAACACCTTTAACTTGTTAACAATATTAACTATATGTGTTAAACATGCTTGTATTATCTTTAAACACCTTTAACTTGTTAACAATATTAACTATATGTGTTAAACATGCTTGCATTATCTTTAAACACCTTTAACTTGTTAACAATATTAACTATAAGTATTAAACATTCTTGTATTATCATTAAACACCTTT
>NC_084739.1:5646129-5683629 GCF_033978785.1 Entelurus aequoreus | reverse complement strand
AATAAATGAAGATATAAAACATAATATAACAAACAAAAGAGAGAAATTGAAAAAAAGAATGAATATAAAAAATGTGTGGATAATTGCCTTTTATTATTTTCAACCAGCATAAGAAATGAAAGATAGATATTTATTAAGATGACACAAATAAAATAAATTAAGATATAAAACATAATATAACGGAAAAAAAAGAGGAATTGAAAAAATAAATGAATATAAAAATGGGTGGATAATTGCCTTTTATTATTTTCAACTAGCATAAGAAATGAAAGATAGATATTTATTAAGATGACAAAAATAAAAGAAATTAAGATATAAAACATAATATAACGAGAAAAAAAAAGAGAAATTGAAAAAATAAATGAATGTGTGGATAATTGCCTTTTATTATTTTCAACTAGCATAAGAAATGAAAGATAGATATTTATTAAGATGACAAAAATAAAAGAAATTAAGATATAAAACATAATATAACGAGAAAAAAAAGAGAAATTGAAAAAATAAATGAATATAAAAAATGAGTGGATAATTGCCTTTTATTATTTTCAACTAGCATAAGAAATGAAAGATAGATATTTGTTAAGATGACAAAAATAAAAGAAATGAAGATATAAAACATAATATAAGGAAAAAAAAGAGAAATTGAAAAAATAAATGAATATAAAAAATGTGTGGAAACAGTATACTGAGTTTTTCACATTTTTTTCTTATTTTTGTTGTAACAATGTACAACAGAGCTTGATAATCGTGTCAGAGCCTGATTTAAAGCGTCAGGATCGCATCAAAGCGTAATAAAGTTCAATAAAGCGTAATAAAACGCATCAAAGCGTGATTTAAAGCGTATCAAAGCGGGATCAAAGCGTGAGGAACGGTAACAAAGCGGCAACTAATTCGTATCAAAGCGTATCAGAGCTTATCAAAGCATAATAATACTTCAGAGATCGGGATATTCGTGGAAAAATTGACAAAAATGACGGCGCTTTGCTCGCCGCAGTATTGAAAAAAAACAGCATACTGGCACCATACTTTTTTTGATTATTGTTTCTCAGCTGTTTGCACATGTTGCAGTTTATAAATAAAGGTTTATAAAGAAATTAAATAAAAAAATTCAATTAAAAAAATAGCCTCTGCACATGTGCATAGCATAGATCCAACAAATCGATGACTAAATGAATCGCCAACTATTTTTATAATCCATTTTAATCAATTTAATGGATTAGTTGTTGCAGCCCTAAAGTACACCATTGCTCTACTTCCATGATATTTGCCTACTATCATATCCTCTTGTTGTTTTGGCCGCTGATGTTTTGGCTTCTTCGCCGTCACCGCCCCGCCATCTATCGTGCCTCCCCAATTAGACTCGCAGCTGGTTGTCCCGACGGCGTTCTTTTGTGCTTGGTAATGGCCGCCTTGTCTCTACAGCGCGGGATAATAAATATACTTCCTCGCATCTCACAGCCTCCACCAAGGAGGGGAGGGGAAGCAGTTCCGCAGCCATCCATTTGTTTACAGGTTCCTGCCTCTTATGGGCTCCATTTTACAAGCATCCCCCCAAGTAACACTGCCTGCTACTTACAAACATAACTGCAAGTTTTTGTACCGTCGTTTAGTGTGGATGTTTTAGCACGGGATGGAGACGCCATCACTTCGGATTACTCCGTGTCACCTTCAGGCTCTTAAAACGTCTTTCATGCTCCTCTTTTTCTTTTTTTCAAAATCTTTTTCCTACAACCCGGACCCAAGTTTTGCTACATTTCTGTGAGTTTGTTTTTTTCCCCGAGCTCAACACCAACATTGGGGAATCATCTTAGCAGTTTTACGACTGACACTTTTTGATAGCACTCAGACGTGTGGAAACAGGAACTTCCGAGGCCTTTTGGCGGCTGTGAGTAGTTTTATTTTATTTTATTTTTTTTTTTTTTGATGATGACACTCCTGATACTGTAAAAATGTGGGCTTGTTTGCTCAGTTTTCAAAGAAAACACAAGTATTATGATTTGAAACATGTCAACATTAGAATAAGTTGTGTTAATTCTGTTTTGGATGTTCCTACTAATCCATTCAATTAACGGCCAGGTCCCTAATAGAGCTGCAGATATCGATTAGTTTAGTAATTAAGTAAACGATCGATTAGTTTGTACGAATAATCGACTCATCGGATAAATCACACTTTGTAGTGAAAATAGTTAAAATAAACAAAAAATGTTCTGCTTTCTATAACTTTCATTCTTTTTTTCTTTTTTAATGCACATCGACATTGACATTGCATGTTTAAAATGTGTGCATTAATAAAAATGGAAAAACTACTAAACACTTGTTTGCTCAGTTTTCAAAGAAAACACAAGTATTGTGATTTGAAACATGTCAACATTTTAATACGTTGTGTTGATTCTGTTTTGGATGTTCCTACTAATCCATTCAATTAACTGCCAGGTCCCTATTAGAGCTGCAGATATCGATTATTTTAGCAATCAAATAAACGATCAATTAGTTTGTCCGATTAATCGACTAATCGGCTAAATCACACTTTGTAGCCTCAATGCGTAATTTTGTGAAAATAGTTCAAATAAACAAAATTTTTTCTGCTTGCTATAACTTTCATTCTTTCATTCTTGTTTTTTGTTTTTCATGCACATCATCAACATTGAAATTGCATGTTTAACATGTGTGCGTTAATAAAAATGGAGAAACTACTCAACACTTGTTTGCTCAGTTTCCAAAGAAAACACAAGTATTGTGATTTGAAACATGTCAAAATTATACTAAATTGTGTTAATTCTGTTTTGGATGTTCCTACTAATCCATTCAATTAACTGCCTAGTTCCTTGGCAAAAAAACACTCAAGAAAAAATAACATTATTTACAGTGTAAACATTCAGCTGGAAAATATCAGAATTTGAAAAAAATACAATAAAATCGGATTTGTGCCACTTCGGCCCAAATCAGTGTAAACATAGTCTTAATTAGCACGTTTCTATAGTTTGAAATCTGCCCATTCTACTTAAATTGCCCTTTTCTAGCACTTGTTCACACAGTTCTCACACATGCACACAGACTGGTATTTGCTGTGTAGCTACCGAGATCTGTTTTTGTCACTTTTAAACACCGATTAGCTTTGAGCTGTAGCACCCGGCATGGAAACAGATGCTATGGTTTACCTTCTCATTAGCATGCGGTGTCTCCTATTTAAAGGCTTCACAGGTAATGTGTGGTGTAGCACAGCATATGTTTTCAGACGGCGGAACACATTTCACGCAGGCGTAAATTACATTTAGCGAGCGATTATTGTAGTTCTCTGATCAAACCGGGTCTCATCATCATAACCCTCTGGCCTTTATAGCTTCTTTTGACACCAGAATACAAGCTTTTTTTTGTGCGAGTTGTGGCTTTTTAAAGGACTTCTTCCATCTCAGTCATGTAATACCTGTGGAATTAATATCTCGTGTTTCAGGGTAGTTTTGCCACGTGTTACGTGATCGAGATAATGTCTTTACCCACAGTTATCAGTGTTTCCCATAAACTGCCAAGATACCTGTGGCGGTGGGGGCGTGGCTATGGTAATTTCATCGAGTAATTTGCATAATTTACTACAATGATATGATTTTCTCTAAAGAAGCTAAAAAAATGTATACTTACTAATTAATAATAACAGTTTTGTTTTAAACGTCCATCCATCCATCCATTTTACAATATAATTACAACACTTTATGTACATATTTATATACAGATTTGAACAATAAGTAATTCACTGAAATATATTTATTAATTGTGGTTCTTACAAAAAATATATCATAAAATATAAAAGCTAAAATGTCTCTTAAAGCTCTGCCCCTTTAATTAGTGCATACTAAATAATTTAACTTTAACCTACTACTACAACCATATTATTTACCAGCAACATAAAGTGAAACAGAGGCAGAGGTGTCCTGCCACAGTCAGTAACAAATAAACAGAAAACAGTAGTGGTCAAATACAAATAAAGTAAATGTGAACAGCCTATATGGGCATCTACATCAACTATATGATTTGCCTGAGAAGCTGGACAGGACCAAAAAAAAAATATATATATATTTTTTTTTTTTAAATTTGTGGCCACAAATAAATGAATGTGTGGGAAACACTGGTTATGAAAGAATGGCGATCATGCAATTTGCACTCCCGTAGTAACCCCCCCTAGAGAGTGCAGTCATTGGTCGCTAGAAATCATTTGATTAATATTTGATAACATTTTAGGGGGAATAGACTGCACTACTTGGCTGGGACCAGTAGAGGCGCTGTTCATTCTGCCTCAATTAAAGAAAAACATGGCATCAGCATTATTCTGGTGTCGAAGTAGTAGTCGAAAACATTCAAAGAGACATTTGTAACACTTTTTCTCAAAGTCAAGACATAGGACATTTAGGGAGTCAGTAGTGGTTTTAACGGGTCATTGATGTCTTCATGAAAACCAGCCTCCTCTGTAGTGGACATTTGTGTTTTGCATAACATGCATTTGTAACTCAAAGAAATGGATCAAACAAATGCCTTGTCATGTCTATGGATGTACTCATTCATCCAAGTCTTTGTACTCTCAGAGAATTCAATCGATCACACTTGACGGTTCAGTTTGTCTCACAAGACGTTTTCGCCTCTCGTCCAAGCAGCCTTGCAATTCATGCTCATAGACTAGACTTAGATGGGTCAGATCTGGTCTAGGTGCTCATGCCAAAGCCTCAACTTTTCACCCATCAACAAGAGTGCTCAGGCAAGGATAATTCCAACTGTTGAGATGCAAAAGAGCAACACTTCTATCAATGCCAACGACAGTCATATTATTGGAATTTCCCCTTGTAAGCATTTTGGTTCCTGTGTGGCAAAACGATTGCTGGGAAACGACAACAAAAGTTGATTTTCAAGACAAACATTTTTTTTTAAGAAAAAAATGATTTTCAACGTAAAAGTTGATTTTCAAGACAAAACATTTTTTTTAAAGAAAAAAATGATTTTCAAGGTAAAAGTTGTTTTTCATGACAAAAAATGATTTTCAAGGTAAAAGTTGTTTTTCATGACAAAAAATGATTTTCAAAGTAAAAGTTGATTTTCATGACAAAAAATGATTTTCAAGGTAAAAGTTGATTTTCATGACAAAAAAATATTTTCAAGGTAAAAGTTCATTTTCAAGACAAACATTTTTTTTTAAGGAAAAAAATGATTTTCAAGGTAAAAGTTGATTTTCATGACAAAAAATGATTTTCAAGGTAAAGTTGATTTTCAAGACAAAAATTTTTTATTAAAGAAAAAAATGATTTTCAAGGTAAAAGTTGATTTTCAAGACGAACATTTTCTTTTAAAGAAAACAATTATTTTCAAGGTAAAAGTTAATTTTCATGACAAAAATTATTTTCAAGGTAAAAGTTGATTTTCAAGACAAACATTTTTTTTTAAAGAAAAAAATGATTTTCAAGGTAAAAGTTGATTTTCAAGCCAAACATTTTTTTTTAAAGAAAAAAATGATTTTCAAGGTAAAAGTTGTTTTTCATGACAAAAAGTGATTTTCAAAGTAAAAGTTGATTTTCATGACAAAAAATGATTTTCAAGGTAAAAGTTGATTTTCATGACAACAAATTATTTTCAAGGTAAAAGTTCATTTTCAAGACAAACATTTTTTTTAAAGAAAAAAATGATTTTTAAGGTAAAAGTTGATTTCATGACAAAAAATGATTTTCATGACAAAAAATTATTTTCAAGGTAAAAGTTCATTTTCAAGACAACATTTTTTTTTAAAGAAAAAAATGATTTTCAAGGTAAAAGTTGATTTTCATGACAAACAATGATTTTCAAGGTAAAAGTTCATTTTCAAGACAAACATTTTTTTTTAAAGAAAAAAATGATTTTCAAGGTAAAAGTTGATTTTCAAGACACATTTTTTTTTAAAGAAAAAAATGATTTTCAAGGTAAAAGTTGATTTTCATGACAAAAAATGATTTTCAAGGCAAAAGTTGATTTTCAAGACAAAAAAAAGATTTTCAAGGTAAAAGTTGATTTTCATGACAAAAAAATGATTTTCAAGGTAAAAGTTGATTTTCATGACAAAAAATGATTTTCAAGACAAACATCAAACAAAAATCAGTGGTTCGACTGAAATCATCCACAGTAGCATTCCAAATGTCGCAAATAACATTGTAAGTTTTTAGCTGTTGTTATTTTTAGAAGCTAAATTGCTGATTTTTTTTAAAATAAATGGTTGGAAAGACAGTGTTGTATGTCGGAGATAGGTATTCCTCTGTTCAGGGATGCTTTTTCAACTTTGACAAGCTACGTTTCTATTGCAGTTTTTCGCAAAACTACATTTACGACTTGTAGGTGTTGCCATTAAAAGGTATTTTCCGTCCATCCATCCATTCATCCATCTTCTTCCGCTCATCGGGTCGTGGGGGCAACAGCCTTAGCAGAGAAGCCCAGACTTCCCTCTCCCCAGCCACTTTGTCCAGCTCCTCCCGGGGGATCCCCAGGCGTTCCCAGGCCAGCCGGGAGACATAATCTCCTCAACGTGTCCTGGGTCTTCCCCGGGGTCTCCTACCGGTCGGATGTGCCCTAAACACCTCCCCAGGAAGGCGTCCGGAGGGCATCCTGACCACCTGAACCACCTCATCGGGCTCCTCTCGATGTAGAGGAACAGTGGCTTTATTCTGAGCTGAATCACAGATCTTCTCACCACTGGACGGAAGAAACTCATTTCGGCTGCTTGTACCCGTGATCTTGTCCTTTTGGTCACAACCCAAAGCTCATGACCATAAGTGAGGATGGGGACGTAGGTGAATTGAGAGCTTTGCCTTCCGGCTCAGCTCCTTCTTCACCACGACGGATCGATGCAGGCTCCGCATCACTGCAGGCTCCGCATCACTGCAGGCTCCGCATCACTGCAGGCTCCGCATCACTGCAGATGTCTCACGATCCACTCTTCCCCCACTCGTGAACAAGACTCCGAGGTACTTTAACTCCTCCACTTGGGGCAATATCTTTCGTTTGTGTCATGAGGTGTAATTCTTGTCAAATCTTGTCCGGCGAGACTCCACTTTGAGCGAGATGGTGGACGCTCTGCGTTTCCATGGGTTTGGAACTATGGCTATAATTGCAGCCACTGCTGTTTGTTTGTTTGTCACCCGAATCGCCTGAGGATGACCCTCAGAAGCGCTAGACTCGCTATTGGGAGGCTTTGAAGTTCACTAAAGGAGTTGCCAAGTTAACGATGATAGCGCTCTGTCATCAGCGCTGGGCACCGTAGCCAGAGCAGATTTGTTTTCCTCACCGCAGAGGCAACATCGATCATCTTCACACTTTCCCATCAGATGAAGCCACCTTCGGAGAGCAGGGTGGTGACTGGATCGGAAACGGATGAGGTCGGTGAGGTCTTTCTTCGACAACGAGGACTCCTATTGACGGTTGGGTTTGTGGGATGTTAGGAGATGAGACTGGGATGGTTGGAGGGGGGGAGGGAGGCATGTCCTACGGATGATTGCATGGCGAGTTGATCGATCGAGTTGGTTGTCATCTTGGGGGAGGGACGAGCTTGGCTTGTCCATCGGCAAGGTCGTTGCCTGCTAGGTTGCAATGGCCTGGAACCCAGATGAGTTGTATCCGTTTTGAAGATGGGAAAGCCGATAGGGAGGATTGGATTGATATTAGGATGGGTCTGTGGTTGCTGTGATTGTCAATAGAAGACGAAGACAGCGGGTGATCGCGCAAAGGCAACGCCCTCACGTATGGCAGCGGCCACAAATCATGGATTTTTGGGAGAGAATTGTGAACGAGGAATTTGTTGACAAATTGTGGATTCAAGGGCCTTCTCGACATTGTCCGGGCATGTGGGTCCGTCCGACCCTGCCGGACGGCCTTTATTGTCGGGAAGAGACCTGCAAATCGCTCCCCTTGTCCGACTGATTAGAAACTAAGACGACCCGTCTGTCCTAGTTGGCCTCCACCGGTTCGGTGTTTAGGTGCAAAAAGGGTGTTTCCATCACTCTTTTGTGACACACTTCAGTATCGGAATGTCTGAAAAACCACCTCATGAGAGCGTAAAAAATGTTTTAGAGATACTTGAGAGGTTTTTCGAAATACCGGTGTTTCCATTACCATTGCGATATTTAGGTTTTGCGCATCTCTATCGCTGCTTTTCCTTATTCCCCGTTCAAATTATCGTCCTCCCTGTCCAGAATCAGTACATTTTTGTCCTCAAATCAGTGCTGTTTCTGTATTTTCCAAGCTACATGGGCCAACAATATGGTTCATTTAGATGGAGACTAGACAGAAAGAGACAACAACAAAAACGACAACAACAAATATACATCAGCAGATTCGATATACAAACCCTGTTTCCATATGAGTTGGGAAATTGTGTTAGATGTAAATATAAACGGAATACAATGATTTGCAAATCCTTTTCAACCCATATTCAATTGAATGCACTACAAAGACAACATATTTGATGTTCAAACTCATTAACGTTTTGTTTTTTTTCGCAAATAATAATTAACTTAGAATTTCATGGCTGCAACACGTGCCAAAGTAGTTGGGAAAGGGCATGTTCACCACTGTGTTACATGGCCTTTCCTTTTAACAACACTCAGTAAAGGTTTGGGAACTGAGGAGACACATTTTTGAAGCTTCTCAGGTGGAATTCTTTCCCATTCTTGCTTGATGTACAGCTTAAGTTGTTCAACAGTCCGGGGGTCTCCCTTGTGCTATTTTAGGTGCCACACATTTTCAATGGGAGACAGGTCTGGACTACAGGCAGGCCAGTCTAGTACCCGCACTCTTTTACTATGAAGCCACGTTGATGTAACACGTGGCTTGGCATTGTCTTGCTGAAACAAGCAGGGGCGTCCATGGTAACGTTGCTTGGATGGCAACATATGTTGCTCCAAAACCTGTATGTACCTTTCAGCATTAATGGTGCCTTCACAGATGTGTAAGTTACCCATGTCTTGAGCACTAATACACCCCCATACCATCACAAATGCTGGCTTTTCAACTTTGCGCCTATAACAATCCAGATGGTTCTTTTCCTCTTTGGTCCGGAGAACACGACGTCCACAGTTTCCAAAAACAATTTGAAATGTGGACTCGTCAGACCACAGAACACTTTTCCACTTTGTATCAGTCCATCTTAGATGAGCTCAGGCCCAGCTAAGCCGACGGCGTTTCTGGGTGTTGTTGATAAACGGTTTTCGCCTCGCATAGGAGAGTTTTAACTTGCACTCACAGATGTAGCGACCAACTGTAGTTACTGACAGCGGGTTTCTGCAGTGTTCCTGAGCCCATGTGGTGATATCCTTTACACACTGATGTCGCTTGTTGATGCAGTACAGCCTGAGGGATGGAAGGTGCTTACGTGCAGTGATTCCTCCAGATTCTCTGAACCCTTTCATGATATTACGGAGCGTAGATGGTGAAATCCCTAAATTCCTTGCAATAGCTGGTTGAGAAAGGGTTTTCTTAAACTGTTCAACAATGTGCTCACGCATTTGTTGACAAAGTGGTGACCCTCGCCCCGTCCTTGTTTGTGAACGACTGAGCATTTCATGGAATCTACTTTTATACCCAATCATGGCACCCACCCGTTCCCAATTAGCCTGCTCACCCGTGGGATGTTCCAAATAAGTGTTTGATGAGCATTCCTCAACTTTATCAGTATTTATTGCCACCTTTCCAACTTCTTTGTCACGTGTTGCTGCCATCAAATTCTAAAGTTAATGATTATTTGCCAAAAAAAAAAAAATGTTTATCAGTTTGAACATGAAATATGTTGTCTTTGTAGCATATTCAACTGAATATGGCTTGAAAAGGATTTGCAAATAATTGTATTCCGTTTATATTTACATCCAACACAATTTCCCAACTCATATGGAAACGGGGTTTGTATAATAAACATATGATGCCTGCACTTTAACCACTAGACTTCATTTGAATAGCACACTTGGCTTTGTCCGGCTGCTGTCGCTACCTTCACGAGTACGTAGCTGCGTTTTGTTGTGAAGCATTATGTGTTTTAGTCGCTTGAAGGGAATGACCTCATCAATAGAAGTCAAGTGTCTCCCTCTTCACCTTCGGACTCACGCCCACGCTCGAGAGGACTTGTTGACCGTGGTCTTAGTCGTTGTAAAGATCATTCATCGGGGGTCTCTCTTTCAGAGACTTGCTTGTGCTTACGGACGCAATCGACATACTTCAGCGGGAGTGGGACCGACGCAACGCCGTGATGTTGACCTGTGACCTGTTTTGAAGCATGATCAGGGTGAGGAATCTGGTGCTAATAATGGACTCAAACTTTAACAACTCTAACAGTCATGTTAGGTCGATGGTCAGCAACCCGCGGTTCTGGAGCTCTAGTGGTTCCCTGGAGCATTTAAAAAAAAAAAAAAGATTGAAAATATTGATTGTTGTTTTAGTAGGTGTATGTAGGTGCATGTCCAAAGACATGCACCTGGGGATAAGTTGATTGGCAACACTAAATTGGCCCTAGTGTGAATGTTGTCTGTCTGTCTGTGTTGGCCCTGTGATGAGGTGGCGACTTGTCCAGGGTCCACATTTTCCCATTGTTTACAATGCAGCGAGAGAGATTTGGACCGAGAAAGCGATGATTACCCCATTAATTTGAGCGAGGATGAAAGATTTGTGGATGAGGAAAGTGAGAGTGAAGGACTAGAGTGCAGTGCAGGACGTATCTTTTTTCGCTCTGACCGTAACTTAGGTACAAGCTGGCTCGTTGGATTCCACACTTTCTCCTTTTTCTATTGTGGATCACGGATTTGTATTTTAAACCACCTCGGATACTATATCCTCTTCAAAATGAAATGAATGGATGTTTTAGTAGGTTTTTTTAATTTATTTATTTATTTTTTTATTGTGGGGACAAGAGAGGGATTAGACAGAGAGACAAAAAACAACAACAGCAAACACAACAACAACGACAACAACAGAGCAACATCAGCAAATACGACATGTACAAATATGATGGTAAAAGTGATAGCAAACAAGCAGTTAGCGAAAATAAAAAATAATACAGAAATGACAATGAGCATTATAACACTAAGAATTGGAGCAATACAAATACCAATAGAAATAGCACTATTGATAATGAACAATACCAATACTTTACCTTTATCATCAACAATACAGTTGTTCAAATGCAACAATACATATACGTAATGATAACTTGAGATACGAAAGAATGCAGAAAAATGGGAGGGAAGAAAGAGAAGCAACCTACATTGACCTTTCAGTGGTCCCCCCAACCACCGGGCCGCACAAGAAATTAAAAAAAAAAAAAAAAAAAAAAAAGTATGAAATCAACATAAAAAACACAATATATACATTATATATCAATATAGATCAATACAGTCTGCAGGGATACTGTCCGTAAGCACACATGATTGTATTTATTTATGTAAAAAAAAAAAAAAAAAAAAAAAAAAAATTAAAGCGAGAGAGATTTGGACCGAGAAAGCGACGATTACCCCATTAATTTGAGCGAGGATGAAAGATTTGTGGATGAGGAAAGTGAGAGTGAAGGACTACAGTGCAGTGCAGGACGTATCTTTTTCGCTCTGACCGTAACTTAGGTACAAGCTGGCTCATTGGATTCCACACTTTCTCCTTTTTCTATTGTGGATCACGGATTTGTATTTTAAACCACCTCGGATACTATATCCTCTTGAAAATGAGAGTCGAGAACGCGAAATGGACATTCACAGTGACTTTTATCTCTACGACAATACATTGGCGAAGCTCTTTAGCTACTGAGCTAACGTGATAGCATCGGGCTCAAATGCAGATAGAAACAAAAGAAATAAACCCCTGACTGGAAGGATAGACAGAAGATCAACAATACTATTAAACCATGGACATGTAAATACACGGTTAATGCTTTCCAGCTTGGCGACGCTTAGCAATGCTGTTGCTAACGACGCCATTGAAGCTAACTTAGCTACGGAACCTCGACAGAGCTATGCTAAAATCATTAGCTCTGCACCTACGCCAGCCCTCATCTGCTCATCAACACCCGTGCTCACCTGCGTTCCAGCGATCGACGGAAGGACGAAGGACTTCACCCGATCATCCGTGCGGTCGGCGGCAAGCGTCGGCTAGCGCGTCTGCTATCCAAGTCAAAGTCCTCCTGGTTGTGTTGCTGCAGCCAGCCGCTAATACACCGATCCCACCTACAGCTTTCTTCTTTGCAGTCTCCATTGTTCATTAAACAAATTGCAAAAGATTCACCAACACAGATGTCCAGAATACTGTGGAATTATGAGATAAAAACAGAGCTTTTTTGTATTGGATTCATTGGGGTACCAATACTTCCGTTTAACTAGTGACGTCATCATCATTGATATATAAACTATCAGACTGCGTGGTCGGTAGTAGTGGCTTTCAGTAGGCCTTTAAATCCCTGTACTTTTATCCTCTTTGTATATAATTTATATTTGCACATTATCTGTATGCAATATTGGCTGCATTTCTGTGTGCCATGTTGTTCCAGACCACAGCAAACGTTACCTAGCTTGCCAAAGATTGTAATTAGAGATGTCCGATAATATCGGCCGGCCGATATTATCGGCCGATAAATGCTGTAAAATGTAATATCGGAAATATCGTTTTTTTTTATTATCGGTATCGTTTTTTTTATGTTTTATTTTTTATTAAATCAACATAAAAAACACAAGATACACTTAAAATTAGTGCACCAACCCAAAAAACCTTCCTCCCCCATTTACACTCATTCACACAAAAGGGTTGTTTCCTTCTGTTATTAATATTCTGGTTCCTACATTATATATCAATATATATCAATACAGTCTGCAAGGGATACAGTCCGTAAGCACACATGATTGTGCGTGCTGCTGGTCCACTAATAGTACTAACCTTTAACAGTTCATTTTACTCATTTTCATTAATTACTAGTTTCTATGTAACTGTTTTTATATTGTTTTACTTTCTTTTTTATTCAAGAAAATCTTTTTAATTTATTTATCTTATTTTATTTTATCAATTTTAAAAAAAAAGGACCTTATCTTCACCATACCTGGTTGTCCAAATTAGGCATAATAATGTGTTAATTCCACGACAATATATATCAGTATCGGCATCGGTTGATATCGGTATCGGTAATTAAAGAGTTGGACAATATCGGAATATCGGATATCGGCAAAAAGCAATTATCGGACATCCCTAATTGTAATACATCTATTAAAAGAAGACAGCCTGCCGTTTCCTTTAACTTGGACCCACACAACCATACCTTTGGCCATTAAAAGCCAGTCATTTCTAGGAGTTACCTCACCTACTGAGTAGCCTCTGATTTACTAATGGTTTCTAATGTTGTAAAAATGTGTAGAATAAATATTGCATTTCAACATTTCTGTCAACGAAGATTTGCGTCAGCCTGCGACACGTAGTCATTTTGATAGTAGGCTATTATAGCAAATATATACACTTACATCATGTGTTGTCTTCATTATAAGACTTATATAAGAATTTAAAGGCCTACTGAAAGCCACTACTAGCGACCACGCAGTCTGATAGTTTATATATCAATGATGAAATCTTAACATTGCAACACATGCCAATACGGCCGGGTTAACTTATAAAGTGACATTTTAAATTTCCAACGAAACTTCCGGTTGAAAACGTCTATGTATGATGACGTATGCGCGTGACGTCGATCGTTGAAACGGAAGTATTCGGACACCATTGTATCCAATACAAAAAAGCTCTGTTTTCATCGCAAAATTCCGCAGTATTCTGGACATCTGTGTTGGTGAATCTTTTGCAATTTGTTTAATGAACAATGAAGACTGCAAAGAAGAAAGCTGTAGGTGGGATCGGTGTATTAGCGGCTGGCTGCAGCAACACAACCAGGAGGACTTTGACTTGGATAGCAGATGCGCTATCCGACGCTAGCCGCCGACCGCATCGATGATCGGGTGAAGTCCTTCGTCGCTCCGTCGATCGCTGGAACGCAGGTGAGCACGGGTGTTGATGAGCAGATGAGAGCTGGCTGGCGTAGGTGGATAGCTAATGTTTTTAGCATAGCTCTGAGAGGTCCCGTAGCTAAGTTAGCTTCAATGGTGTCGTGAACAACAGCATCGCCAGGCTGGAAAGCATTAACCGTGTATTTACATGTCCATGGTTTAATAGTATTGTTGATTTTCTGTCTATCCTTCCAGTCAGGGGTTTATTTATTTTGTTTCTATCTGCAAATAAGCCCGATGCTATCACGTTAGCTCCGTAGCTAAAGTGCGTCGCCGATGTATTTCCGTGGAGATAAAAGTCACTGTGAATGTCCATTTCGCGTTCTCGACTCTCATTTTCAAGAGGATATAGTATCCGAGGTGCTTTAAAATACAAATACGTGATCCACAATAGAAAAAGGAGAGAGTGTGGAATCCAATGAGCCAGCTTGTACCTAAGTTAAGGTCAGAGCGAAAAAAGATTCGCCCTGCACTGCACTCTAGTCCTTCACTCTCACATTCCTCATCCACAAATCTTTCATCCTCGCTCAAATTAATGGGGTAATCGTCGCTTTCTCGGTCCGAATCGCTCTCGCTGCTGGTGTAAACAACGGGGAAATGTGAGGAGCCTTTCAACCTGTGACATCACGCTACTTCCGGTATAGGCGAGGCTTTTTTTTTATCAGCGAGCAAAAGTTGCGAACTTTATCGTCGTTGTTCTCTACTAAATCCTTTCAGCAAAAATATGGCAATATCGCGAAACGATCAAGTATGACACGTAGAATGGACCAGCTATCCCCGTTAAAATAAAAAAAAATCATTTCAGTAGGCCTTTAAATGTTTTGCGGCTCCAGGCAGATTTGATTTTTGTATTTTTGATCCAATTTGGCTCTTTCAACATTTTGGGTTGCGCAACCCCTGCATTAGGTCAATAACATCAGCAGCTGAAAAACATTGACCAAATCAAAGGACTAATGTCTAAATCAGACTTAGAAAGACTAATCCATGCCTTTGTCTCCAGCAGATTAGACCAGTGGTCCCCAACCTTTTTGTACTTGCGGACCGGTCAATGCTTGAAAATGTGTCCCACGGACCGGGGGGGGGGGGTAATTTTTTTTTTTTTTTTTTTTGTCATAAACAAATACAATCATGTGTGCTTACGGACTGTATCCCTGCAGACTGTATTGATTTATATTGATATATAATGTATATATTGTGTTTTTTATGTTGATTTAAAAACAAATAAAATAAATAATAATAATAATATATATATTTTTTATTTTTATTTTTTTTTTTTACATTTCCTGTGCGGCCGCGGCCCGGTACCAATTGGCCCGGTGGTTGGGGACCACTGGATTAGACCACTGCAAAGGCCTCCTCAATTGGCTCACTAAACGAGCTGTAAAGCAGCTCCAGTACATCCAAAATGCTGCTGCACGAGTCCTGACTAGAACCAGGAAATATGACCACATTAGTGCAGTGCCAAGGTCACGGCACTGGCTTCCTGTTGCTCAGAGAACAGACTTTGAAACAGCTCTTCCCTGTGTACACGTCTTTCCGTGGCTCGGCGCCAAAGTACATCTCTGACACGTTCGAGACGTATGAACCATCTCGGGCTCTGAGGACCTCAAGGACTAGTCTCCTGCTGGTGCCTAGAGTCAGGACAAAACATGGTGAGGCTGCTTTTCTGCTCCTCAAATCGACGATAGTATTCCTAAAGATCGGAGACAGGCCTCAATGTTATGTAATTGTTTATATGAAAGTATTTTATCTACACGCGTTGATGTTAATTTTGATTATAATAGTCCTCACACTTATTTTATTTTATGTTTTTAACTAAAATTATTAACATTTTTGTGATTATTTAATTTTTTTTTTTACCTTTTTGTCATTTTTTGTTTAAAGGCCTACTGAAATGAAATGTTTTTATTTAAACGGGAATAGCAGATCCATTCTATGTGTCATACTTGATCATTTTGCGATATTGCCATATTTTCGCTGAAAGGATTTAGTAGAGAACAACGTCGATAAAGTTCGCAACTTTTGGTCTCTGATTAAAAAAAAAACCTTGCCCCTACCGGAAGTAGCGTGACGTTGTCAGTTGTTCACTCCCTCATATTTTCCTATTGTTTTCAACGCAGCTAGAGCGATTCGGACCATTACCCCATTAATTTGAGCGAGGATGAAAGATTTGTGGATGAGGAACGTTAGAGTGACGGACTAGAATGTAGTGAAATACTATTTTTTTCTCGCTCTGACCGTAACTTAGGTACAAGCTGACTCATTGGATTCCACACTCTCTCCTTTTTCTATTGTGGATCACGGATTTGTATTTTAAACCACCTGGGATACTATATCCTCTTGAAAATGAGAGTCGAGAACGCTAAATGGACATTCAGTGCCTTTTATCTCCACGACAATACATCGGCGAAATGCTTTAGCTACGAGCTAACGTGATAGCATCGTGCTTAACTGCATATAGAAACAAAAAAAATAAACCCCTGACTGGAAGGATAGATAGAAAATCAACAATACTATTAAACCGTGGACATGTAAATACACGGTTAATGCTTTCCAGGCTGGCGAAGGTTAACAATGCTGTGCTAACGACGCCATTGAAGCTAACTTAGCAACCGGACCGCACAGAGCTATGCTAAAAACATTAGCTCTCCACCTACGCCAGCCAGCCCTCATCTGCTCATCAACACCCGTGCTCACCTGCGTTCCAGCGATCGGCGGAAGGACGAAGGACTTCACCCGATGCGTTTGGCGGCCCGGAGACGTAGGAAGTCAAGGTGAGGTCGGCGGCTAGCGCGTCTGCTCTCCAACAAAGTCCTCCTGGTTGTGTTGCTGTAGTCCGCTGCTAATACACCGATCCCACCTACAACTGTCTTCTTTGCAGCCTTCATTGTTCATTAAACAAATTGCAAAAGATGTCCAGAATACTGTGGAATTATGAAATGAAAACAGAGCTTTTTGTATAGGATTCTACGGGTACCATAACTTCCGTTAAACTGACTTCGTCACGCGCATACGTCATCATACCGCGACGTTTCAGCCGGATATTTCCCGGGAAATTTGAAATGTCACTTTATAAGTTAACCCGGCCGTATTGGCATGTGTTGCAATGTTAAGATTTCATCATTGATATATAAACTATCAGACTGCGTGGTCGCTAGTAGTGGCTTTCAGTAGGCCTTTAAATTGCTTGGTGTAGGACTTGTGCTCTATAAATACATTTGCCCTGCCTTGCCTTCAAAGGTAAGAATGCAGACTTAGGGTGCAAATCTTTGGGGACCTAACGATTCAATTCGATTCCGATTCCTGGGGTGACTGTTCGATTCAGTATAGATTCTTGATTCAACAGGATTCTTGCTGATTCTTATTTGGTACAACAATTATAATGAAACTTTAAAAAAAATTAAATCAAATAAAAAAGGTCCCTCTGGTTGCATGGATATGGCCTAATTTTTTTTAATTTTTTTAATAAATTCTTTTGAAAAAAAACAAAAACAAAATTCTTAAAATCGATTTTGGAAAATTATGAGAGAACAAATGGACGGATGGATGAATCGCAATGGATAAGAATCGCTATTGGGATGTGAATACAAAAGATTTGTGCACCCCTAATAAATACAGTACATTAAATACATAATTGGGTTGTAAGGGAAAGGAAAAAAAGAGGAGCAACTGTATGGTAGCCTACTATATTAACTTATGGTAATACTAAATGGAATGTCACTTTTTTAGGAATTTTTTCCATCATTCACAATCCTTCTGTAAGACAGGCATACATATATATATATATATATATATATATATATATATATATATATATATATATATATATATATATATATATATATATATATATATATATATATATATATATATATATATATATATATATATATATATATATATATATTTAATGCATTATAACGAGTAAATTACATTCTAGCAAAGGTTAGCTCCATCTTTTGACACGTCTTCCACTCCCGTCCTTGCACGCCATGCCGCTACAACAAAGATGACGGGGAGAAGACGCTGTCGAAGTGGAGGCACGTAAATAAGGGAGGGAGACATTCGGGAGAACGGTTGCCTCGGGAGATTTTCGGGAGGGGCACTGAAATTCGTGAGTCTCACGGAAAAATCGGGAGGGTTGGCAAGTATGCTGAGTGCGCAGCCCCAAACGTTTCTCCTCATGAGCAAAATTGAACCCTGCCTGATTCCTTGCGTCTTGTCTTGTTTAATAGATAGTTCGGTGTTTGAACCTTGACAATTATCTATGCAACATTTTTACCAAAGAACCATTACATGTTATTTAGACCACAAGGAAATGTTTTACATTTAGAAAAAAAATCATATTACGACCCATTTAATGCGCCCGGTGCGCCCTATGGTCCGAAAAATACGGTAGTTCATTTCCCCCTCAAGAGTGCGTGGTATTTAATACATCCTTATCATTCAGTAGATATGACCTCATTCACATGTACAATGGAGGCCTCAGGGACGGAAATTTCAATGTTATTTTAAAAGAGTCTCGAGGGTAGCGATGCTTGAAATGATTTGGACCCAAGTGTATAATGAGGGCGCTGGGAAGAAGACGAGCGATTGGAAATAGTCCTTTATTACTTTTCTCCTTCTCTCCTTCCTCCGGGTGGTTCATGGCGGAATGGAATGACGGGAGGTTCCGCGGGCCGGGGTGAAGATGTAGCACTTAGTGCCTACCTCCAGATGGAGAAGGGCAGGTGTGTCAGATCAGCGGCTCAGTGTCAGATATCAGACATTGTAAGTCTCCACCACCTAATGGAATTAAATAGGATCCATTAGTAGCTGGGGGCCGGGACAACAGCTGCACGACAGTGGCGCCAGGAGGACTAACAGTTGGGTGCGGGCCAAGGGTATCCGTGTGTGTTGAGTTCAAAGACGCCTCCCTTTTAATACGGTCCTTCTTACTCGCGGGCGCGTCCGTTCTTTGCCAGCGCCGCTCTCGGGCGGTCGATGGTGTGTCGTGGTGTTGTAGCGCGGCTTCTCTTAAAAGAAGTAATCAGCATAATGTGTCGGAAGGGGCAAACAACAGGAATAATGAACCATCCAGGAGATACTGTGGAAGTATTAGCTCGGTGGTAAAGGTAATCAAGCATGCAGTGAGAGTCCAGTCCATAGTGGATCTAACATAGTATTGTGAGAGTCCAGTCCATAGTGGATCTAACATAATAGAGTGAGAGTCCAGTCCATAGTGGATCTAACATAATAGTGTGAGAGTCCAGTCCATAGTGGATCTAACATAATAGTGTGAGAGTCCAGTCCATAGTGGATCTAACATAATATTGTGTGAGTTAGGGCTGCAACAACTAATCGATTAAATCGATTATAAAAATAGTTGCCGATTAATTTAGTCATCGATTCGTTGGATCTATGCTATGCGCATGCGCAGAGGCTTTTTAATTATTTTTTTTTTGAATTTTTTTTTTGAATTTTTTTTTTTTTAAATAAACCTTTATTTATAAACTGCAACATCTACAAACAGCTGAGAAACAATAATCAAAATAAGTATGGTGCCAGTATGCTGTTTTTTTCCAATAAAATACTGGAAAGGATAGAAATGTAGTATGTCTCTTTTATACGATTATTAATCGATTAATCGAAGTAATAATCGACAGATTAATCGATTATCAAATTAATTGTTAGTTGCAGCCCTAGTGAGAGTCCAGTCCATAGTGGATCTAACATAATTGTGTGAGAGTTAGGGCTGCAACAACTAATCGATTAAATCGATTATAAAAATAGTTGCCGATTAATTTAATCATCGATTCGTTGGATCTATGCTATGCGCATGCGCAGAGGCTTTTTAATTATTATTTTTTTTAATTTTTTTTTTTAATTTTTTTTTTTTTAAATAAACCTTTATTTATAAACTGCAACATGTACAAACAGCTGAGAAACAATAATCAAAATAAGTATGGTGCCAGTATGCTGTTTTTTTTCAATAAAATACTGGAATGGATAGAAATGTAGTATGTCTCTTTTATCCGATTATTAATCGATTAATCAAAGTAATAATCGACAGATTAATCGATTATCAAATTAATTGTTACTTGCAGCCCTAGTGAGAGTCCAGTCCATAGTGGATCTAACATAATTGTGTGAGAGTTAGGGCTGCAACAACTAATCGATTAAATCGATTATAAAAATAGTTGCCGATTAATTTAATCATCGATTCGTTGGATCTATGCTATGCGCATGCGCAGAGGCTTTTTAATGTAATTTTTTTTTTTTTTTTTTTTTAAATAAACCTATATTTATAAACTGCAACATGTACAAACAGCTGAGAAACAATAATCAAAAATAAGTATGGTGCCAATATGCTGGTTTTTTTCAATAAAATACTGGAAAGGATAGAAATGTAGTATGTCTCTTTTATCCGATTATTAATCGATTAATCAAAGTAATAATTGACAGATTAATCGATTATCAAATTAATTGTTAGTTGCAGCCCTAGTGAGAGTCCAGTCCATAGTGGATCTAACATAATTGTGTGAGAGTCCAGTCCATTGTGGATCTAACATAATAGTGTGAGAGTGCAGTCCATAGTGGATCTAACATAATAGTGTGAGAGTCCAGTCCATAGTGGATCTAACATAATAGTGTGAGAGTCCAGTCCATAGTGGATCTAACATAATATTGTGAGAGTCCAGTCCATAGTGGATCTAACATAATAGTGAGAGTCCAATCCATAGTGGATCTAACATAATAGTGTGAGAGTGCAGTCCATAGTGGATCTAACATAATAGTGTGAGAGTCCAGTCCATAGTGGATCTAACATAATAGTGTGAGAGTCCAGTCCATAGTGGATCTAACATAATAGTGTGAGAGTCCAGTCCATAGTGGATCTAACATAATAGTGTGAGAGTCCAGTCCATAGTGGATCTAACATAATATTGTGAGAGTCCAGTCCATAGTGGATCTAACATAATAGTGAGAGTCCAATCCATAGTGGATCTAACATAATAGTGTGAGAGTCCAGTCCATGGTGGATTTAACATAATAGTGAGAGTCCAGTCCATAGTGGATCTAACATCCCCCCACCCCCACCCCTTGAAACGATACTAGAAGTGCCGTTCTTTCTTCTAATCATCCATAGCGTTTCTACTCGTATAGATTTATCATTCTTCACTCCAAGCAACATTTGTAAGTTTTACAATACAACTAAAACAATTCATACTTACACAACTGTCCCATGTGTGACGTCTTTAGGAGTGTTTCCATGCATATTTGTACTTTGCTATCTTAATGTAATGAAGCTAGTGCCATTAGCATTAGCATAAGTGTCTGTGTTAGTATTATTAACTTACAAGGACATTCCTTTTATATTGTTTCACTTTCACAAATTCCTTAGTAAATTCACCAAAACGTCACCGTGGATTTATTGAGTCTGTTTAGCTGATTGGAGAGCTAGCTTCCGCAGCTAGTGGGTCCATGACCATGACTATTGTTTTGTTTGATCAGCCGTTTTACTGCCGTGTTACAGACACTGTTTGGACAAAAAATTATGTATGTGAACAATATATATTGACAAAATATTTTTTTGTAAATAAATAATTTCACAACGTACTGTATATTTATGTGGTTTATAGTCCGGTGTGCCTAATATATGGAACAAAAAATATCTATAGTATATTGGGTGTGGTTTGTATACCGGCACGAAAATACGGTAGATTTATAAGAGAAAGGAAAATATAATAACATCTTTTGGCGTGTCACATTGTCACAGTCAGTACACAACACGTAAGAGGAGGGTGGTGTCAATACCAAGGGTAGTATCAGGATATGATCAATGCCAGAGGGATGAGTTTGATATTTTTATTTTGTCAAAAATATTTTTGTTGTTGTTTGTGGGCAAAACTCAAAGGGTTTGAAATAATAGCAGACAGTAGTTTTTGATTTTGTTTATTTATTGTGTACTCGTGTATTTTCTCAAACAATTGTATTTAATACAAGAGAATAAGGAACTAGTTTAAATAAGTGTATTGATATTGATATTTACATTTACATTTACATATTACTGTAAATTTAAAAACAGTACCACTGCCAGAATAATGTGGTACTGTTTTTCCATTTACAGTAATACACCACAAAAAACGGCAACCGTAGATTTTACGGTAAAAAAAAAAAAACAGCTCAGTTGACACAATTTTACCGTAAAAAAATTTGGTAGAGTGTTTTTTTTTCAATCTCCAGTAATATGCCGTAAAAACACCATACATTTTTACCCTAAACTCTTATCGTCATTTTTACAGTTTGTACAATTTGATGGATAACTTCTTTTGACATCCTAAGTCAAGCGTATATTTGAGTATTTATTTTTATTTAAAAAAAAAACATTTTTGTAAAATATGATCATATATTTGTTGCAATATTGTGTGATATTGAAGTTGAAAATATATGCAATTTCATGCGGTACATGTTTATTTTTTCTGTCAAAATGGAAGGAACGGATACATTTAGTAGGAAAAGATAAGGTTTATTGACGAATATTATTTTCCAGGTGTTTGCGGGCTATGTTTAACCTGCTCAGTGGCCATGTTGTTGCTTAGGAAAAAAAATAAAAAAAATTTGAAATGCTATTTTCTCATGAGAATTTAGTAGGATTATTTTATACAAATAAATAACACAGTGAAATTAGTAAATATATGTTTTTTTTTTACACGGTTGATTATTTTATGAATATAAAATTGAAAGACATTATCAAAACAATGATATTTTTTTTAAAAAGTCCCGTTTTATAAGTATGCTTACACAAACACACTTCACTTATTTGTCATATTTTTGTCTTTTTTTTTTTTTTTTACTAATTATTCATAAAATTCCTAAAATATGCCTGTGTTCATGAACATTTTGTGGGATTTTTTTTTAATAAATATTTTTTTAAGTGGCTCGAAAATATTTGTCTTTCTATCAATTATATTTTCTTAAAATATAAAATCCATTAATAATTTTACTGTAAATACGCTTATTCATATTTACCTGCACCTGCTCAGTGGCCTAGTCGTTAGAGTGTCCGCCCTGAGATCGGGGAGTAGCAGGGGGTGTATATTGTAGCGTCCCGGAAGAGTTAGTGCTGCAAGGGGTTCTGGGTATTTATTCTGTTGTGTTTATGTTGTGTTATGGTGCGGATGTTTGTCATTCTTGTTTGGTGTGGGTTCACAGTGTGGCGCATATTTGTAACAGTGTTAAAGTTGTTTATACGGTCACCCTCAGTGTGACCTGTATGGCTGTTGACCAAGTATGCCTTGCACTCACTTGTGTGTGTGAAAAGCCATAGATATTATGTGACTGGGCCGGCACGCAAAGGCAGTACCTTTAAGGTTTATTGGCGTTCTGTACTTCTCCCTACGTCCGGGTGCACAGCGGCGTTTTAAAAAGTCATACATTTTACTTTTCGAAACTGATACGGATAATTTCCGATATTACTTTTTACAGCATTTATCGGCCGATATTATCGGACATCCCTAACCAAAGACTATAAAAATGGGAGCCATTGCCTCCCTGCTTGGCACTGAGCATCAAGGGTTGGAATCGGGGGTTGAATCACCAAAATGATTCCTGAGCGCGGCCCACCACTGCTGCTCACTGCTCCCCTCACCTCCCAGGGGGTGGAACAAGGGGATGGGCCAAATGCAGAGGGTCATTTCACCACACCTAGTGTGTGTGTGTGACTATCAGTGGTACTTTAACTTTTAACTTTATATAAAATGAAGTTGTGAGTTTGACAACGGTGCTTTAAAGAAACAAGCATATGATTGCGTTGAAAATTAGAGATGTCCGATAATCATACTTGCCAACCCTCCTGTTTTTAGCGGGAGAATCCCGGTATTCAGCGCCTCTCCCGACAACCTCCCGGCAGAGATTTTCTCCCGTCAAACTCCCGGTATTCAGCCGGAGCTGGAGGCCACGCCCCCTCCAGCTCAATGCGGACCTGAGTGGGGACAGCCTGTTCTCACGTCCGCTTTCCCACAATATAAACAGCTTGCCTGCCCAATGACGTCATAACATCTACGGCTTTTAGAGAGTAGAGTGCACAACAAGGAGAGAGAGTTCCTGGTTTCTTATGTGGGTTTATTGTTAGGCAGTTTCATTAATGCCCTCCCAGCGCGGTAACAACACACAACAACAGCAGTCACGTTTAGTCTACCGTAAAGCAGTTTGTCTGCAGTAATCAGCAATGTTGTGACACTCTTAAACAGGACAATACTGCCATCTACTGGATAGCCTGCAGAACACTGAAATTCAAGTATTTTATTTATATATATAATAAAATAAAAAATAAAAAAAAATAAAAAAATATATATATATGTATATATATATATAGCTAGAATTAACTGAAAGTCAAGTATTTCATACATATATATATATATATATATATATATATATATATATATATATATATATATATATATATATATATATATATATATATATATATATATATATATATATATATATATATATATATATATATATATATATATATATATATACACTGTATATGAAATACTTGATTTGGTGAATTCTAGCTGTAGATATACTCTCCTCTTAACCACACCCTTAGCCACGCCCCAACCACGCCCCCCCCCCCCCCCCCCCCAACCCCGGTTTTGGAGGTCTCAAGGTTGGCAAGTATGCCGATAAATGCTTTAAAATGTAATATCGGAAATTATCGGTATAATTTTTTTTATTATCTGTATCGTTTTTTTAATTAATTAATTTATTTTATTTTTTAAAAAATTAAGTCAACATAAAAAACAGAAGATAGACTTACAATTAGTGCACCAACCCAAAAAACCTCCCTCCCCCATTTACACTCATTCACACCATTTCTTTCTGTTATTAATATTCTGGTTCCTACATTATATATCAATATATATCAATACAGTCTGCAAGGGATACAGTCCGTAAGCACACATGATTAACCCCAATGAGTAACCCCCCCCCCTAGAGGGGGGGGGGGGGTTACCCACATATGCGGTCCTCTCCAAGGTTTCTCATAGTCATTCACCGACGTCCCACTGGGGTGAGTTTTTCCTTGCCCGTATGTGGGCTCTGTACCGAGGATGTCGTTGTGGCTTGTACAGCCCTTTGAGACACTTGTGATTTAGGGCTATATAAATAAACATTGATTGATTGATTGATTGATGATTGTGGTCCACTAATTTTTTTTTTTTTTTTTTTTTCTTTTCCTATATTTATATAGCGCTTTTCTCTAGTGACTCAAAGCGCTTTTACATAGTAAAACCCAATATCTCATTTACATTTAAACTTAACCTTTAACAGTTAATTTTACTCATTTTCATTAATTACTAGTTTCTTTGTAACTGTTTTTATATTGTTTTACTTTCTTTTTTATTCATGAAAATGTTTTAAATTTATTCATCTTATTTTATTTTATTAATTAAAAAAAAAAAAAGGAACTTATCTTCACCTGGTTGTCCATGCTAGGCATAATAATGTGTTAATTCCACGACTGTATATATCGGTATCGGTTGATATCGGTATCGGTAATTAAGAGTTGGACAATATCGGAATATCGGATATCGGCAAAGAAGCCATTATCGGACATCCTTATTGAAAATCCATTGCACACTTGACCATGTGCTTCTATTTCCGATTGTTAGGGATTTTAATCGCGTTTCGTTGTTCACGGTATTAGAGAAACCTCAAGACAATCACTGCCCAGCTTAGATGAACGGCCCTAAAAGTCACCTGCTGGGGGGGGAGGGATTTATTGCTTTTCATAAAAGTCAATGCTCTTTGGTCTGGTGAGAGCCGCACGGATCCCGCCCCGGGCGAGACCCGGCAGACGGCGGCGAGCGGTCGCCAGCACCTGTACGGGCAGAGCTTAGCGAGCTTTTAGAGGTTTAGGACCGTGGTCTTGAGATGACTAAGACTCGGGGATTAGAACCCCCAAAGGTCTGTGCTTTACTCGCAGTGAATTAGAGAAAACGAAAGCTTTAGTAGACCACCGGGGCCATGTTGACGTGGCACGCCGCGGAATATATTCTCGTTTCAGGGGAACTGCGGGCATGTTTGTTTTTGTGGCGTCGTTTCTGTTGGGGGGTTAGACCAGTGTTTTTCAACCACTGTGAGATACAGTCTGGTGTGCCGTGGGAGATGATCTAATTTCACCTATTTGGGTTAAAAATATTTTTTGCAAACCAGTAATTATAGTCTGCAAATGATGTGTTGCTGTTGAGTGTCGGTGCTGTCTAGAGCTCGACAGAGTAACCGTGTAATACTCAGCCGGTAGCTAATTGCTTTGTAGATGTCGGAAACAGCGGAAGGCAGGGTGCAGGTAAAAAGGTATCTAATGCTTAAACCAAAAATAAACAAAAGGTGAGTGCCCCTAAGAAAAGGCAGTGAAACTTAGGGAAGGCTCTGCAGAACGAAACTGGCTACAAAGTAAACAAAAACAGAATGCTGGACGACAGCAAAGACTTACTGTGGAGCAAAGACGCCGTCCACAATGTACATCCGAACATGACATGACAATCAACAATGTCCACACAAAGAAGGATAAAAACAACTGAAATATTCTTGATTGCTACAACAAAGTAGATGCGGGAAATATCGCTCAAAAAGGAAGACATGAAACTGCTGCAGGAAAATACCAAAAAAAGAGAAAAAGCCACCAAAATAGGAGCGTAAGACAAGAACTAAAACACTACACACGGGAAAACAGCAAAAAGTCCAAATAAGTCAGGGCGTGATGTGACAGGTGGTGACAGTACACCTACTTTGAGACAAGAGCTATATTGATGTTATGCTTTAAAGTCATATCCAACAATTGCAACAACGACTTTTTACTGTCAACTGAGTTGCGTTTTTTTAATGTTTTCTGCCGGTGGTGTGCCTCCGCATTTTTTCAACGCAAAAAAAGTGTGCCTTGGCTCAAAAAAGGTTGAAAAACACCGGGTTCGACTATTATAAATAGAAAAAAGGCCAAGTGGAACTCACGTTTTTAGAAGCAGGTTTTGTCAAAGTACCAGAGGTGTGTTGCCATTAAAATGAGCTCCAGAAATATGAGAGATGCTCTTGCTTCTCTCATCTATTATATAGAAAATAGAAATATATTTGTGGTCAGAAGTTGACGTACTCTTGTAAAGAACATCATGTCATGGCTGTCTTGAGTTTCCAATAATATCTAAAACTCTTGTTTTTTTGTGATGTAGTGATTGGAGCACATACTTGTTGGGCACAAAAAACATTCATGAAGTTTGCTTCTTTTATGAATTTATTATGGCTCTACTGGAAATGTGAGGGTCAAAAGTATACATACAGCAATGTTAATATTTGCTTACATGTCCCTTGGCAAGTTTACCTGCAATAAGGCGCTTTTGGTAGCCATCCAAAAGCTTCTGCTGGAATTTTTTAACCACTCCTCTTGACAAAATTGGTGCATTTCAGCTAAATGTGTTGGTTTTTCTGACATGGACTTGTTTCTTCAGCATTGTCCACACGTTTAAAGTCAGGACTTTGAGTAGGCCATTCTAAAACCTTCATTCCAGCCTGATTTAGCCATTCCTTTACCACTTTTGACACGTGTTTGGTGTCATTGTCCTGTTGGAACACCCAACTGCGCCCAAGACCCAACCTCCGGGCTTGTCCTGAAGAATTTGGAGGTAATCCTCCTTTTTCCATTGTCCCATTTACTCTCTGTAAAGCACCAGTTCCATTGGCAGCGAAACAGGCCCCAGAGCATAATACTACCGCCACCATGCTTGACGGTAGGGGTGGTGTTCCTGGGATTAAAGACCTCATCTTTTAATAATAATAATAATAATAATGGATTAGATTTTATATATCGCGCTTTTCTATTATTAGATACTCAAAGCGCTCACAAAGAAGTGGGAACCCATCATTTATTCACACCTGGTGGTGGTAAGCTACTTCCGTAGCCACAGCTGCCCTGGGGTAGACTGACGGAAGCAAGGCTGCCGGACCCTCCGACCATCATTCATCATTCATTCACCAGTGTGAGCGGCACCGGGGGCGAGGGTGAAGTGTCCTGCCCAAGGACACAACGGCAGCGATTTGGATGTCAAGAGGCGGGGAGCAAACCTGCAACCCTCCGGTTTCTGGCACGGCCGCCCCTTTTCTCCTTCAAACATATTAGTTTAGTTTATTAAGGATCCCCATTAGTCTACACTGCAGTGGAGACTATTCTTCCTGGGGTCCAGACAAAAAACATCACACAATCACAAAACAAAAGATTAAAATGCAGTACAACATGATCAAATAATAAAATGTTGTAATAGAAAAATAGCAACAACAAAGAACCAAACAAATAATAATAACTTCGAGTTTACATAATATTGTTCATACCAAAGATAAAAAGAGCAATATAAAAATATATATATATATATATTTTTGCAAAAAATAAATAAAACAAAGAACCAATGGCCTAAAATATATACATTAGTGTACCAAAGACAAACAGTATATTGATGGGTATTGTGGCCAAACATCTACATTTTTGTTTCATATGACTTCAGAACTTTCTTCCAGAAGGTCTTATCTTTGTCCATGTGATGTCAGATACTTTTTTCTCTAAATTTGGCCCCCCCAAGTCAAAATAATTGCCCAAATCAATTCAACACAATTACGGAAATCCGTCAACTAATTAGTCATCCTACGCTCCAAAGTGCATCTGATGCATGTGTATAACTTGTGTCATTTTTAAATAATGACATTTATAAAGCCTTGTTTGCAGTTGTAACTACCATAAAAAGGCGTATTGATTTAACAGTCTAATCCGCATTTGTGTGCACAGCCCTGCGCACTCCTGATAAAACATTTTCCGTTCGACTTGGGGGGACCAAATTTAGAGAAAAAAGTATGGGACATCACATGGACAAAGATAAGACCTTCTGGAGGAAAGTTCTGTGGTCAGATGAAACAAAAATGGAGCTGTTTGGCCACAATACCCAGCAATATGTTTGGAGGAGAAAATGTGAAGTGAAGTGAATTACATTTATATAGCGCTTTTTCTCAAGTGACTCAAAGCGCTTTACATAGTGAAACCCAATATCTAAGTTACATTCAAACCAGTGTGGGTGGCACTGGGAGCAGGTGGGTAAAGTGTCTTGCCCAAGGACACAACGGCAGTGACTAGAATGGCGGAAGCGGGGATCGAACCTGCAACCCTCAAGTTGCTGGCACGGCCGCTCTACCAACCGCTAGTAATGTGAGGCCTTTAATCCCAGGAACACCATGCATACCGTCAAGCATGGTGGTGGTAGTATTATGCTCTGGGCCTGTTTCATCATCATCATCGGCAGTCACTCGTAGTCGAGTAGGACTGTCCTCAGAATGGATGGGTTCCCATTCGGGAGGACGCCTGCGCGTGACGTCTTTTAGCGTGGGGAGACTGATGCGCCTGCAGCCACCACACGGTTCTTGGCAGAGAGGGGCCTTGATCCAGTGGCATGGATCCATGACGACTGGAGACCACCCTCTGTTGCAGCCTTCATCCGCCTTCAGTGCCGTTGTGACATGCAGTGTCATCCTCCGCCACTTCCACCGTTGAGGTCTTTGAAATGCTATTTAACCCATAGCTGGGAACCCGACAGGTACTACCACCCCGGGTTAGAGTGGACCTGGGAGCAATGATGACTGAGGGGTAACTCCACCTTCCCCAAAACTCCAGAACTCCCAAACTGAAGCCTCATCAACGGATGCAGTTTTGAGTCATACCCAGGACCATGTTTGGTTGCCAATGGAACTGGTGCTTCACAGAGAGTAAATGGGACAGTGAAAAAGGAGGATTACCTCCAAATTCTTCAGGACAAGCCCGGAGGTTGGGTCTTGGGGGCAGTTGGGTGTTCCAACGGGACAATGACCCCCAAACACACGACAAAAGTGGTAAAGAAATGGCTAAATCAGGCTAGAATGAAGGTTTTAGAATGGCCTTTCCAAAGTCCTGACTTAAAGGTGTGGACAATGCTGAAGAAACAAGTTTATGGCAGATAACCAACACATTTAGCTGAACTACACCAATTTTGTCAAGAGGAGTGGTCAAAAACTCAAGCAGCCGAAGTGGTAAGTTATTAGTTATTTTTAGGGATGTCCGATAATGGCTTTTTGCCGATATCCGATATTCCGATATTGTCCAACTCTTTAATTACCGATACCGATATCAACCGATACCGATATCAACCGATATATGCAGTCGTGGAATTAACACATTATTATGCCTAATTTGGACAACCATGTATGGTGAAGATAAGGTACTTTTTTTTAAAAAAAATAAGAAAATAAGATAACTAAATTAAAAACATTTTCTTGAATAAAAAAGAAAGTAAAACGATATAAAAACAATTACATAGAAACTAGTCATTAATGAAAATGAGTAAAATTAAGTGTTAAAGGTTAGTACTATTAGTGGAGCAGCAGCACGCACAATCATGTGTGCTTACGGACTGTATCCCTTGCAGACTGTATTGATATATAATGTAGGAAACAGAATATTGATAACAGAAAGAAATGGGGGGAGGGAGGTTTTTTGGGTTGGTGCACTAATTGTAAGTGTATCTTGTGTTTTTTATGTTGATTTAATAAAAAAAACAAAAACAAAAAAAAAAACGATACAGATAATAAAAAAAACGATACCGATAATTTCCGATATTACATTTTAACGCATTTATCGGACATCCCTAGTTATTTTCCTCAATTTTTGGAGTGACTATTTTTGTTAAACTTTATTAGATAAGATAGTGTAGAATTTCTCATAGCTGTTGTTTCTTCCTCCTGTTGGAGCGTTTTTTCGTCAATACACTTTATAGCATTTACTGCGCCAATTGTAGTTCGTCTTTACTTCTGTGTTTTCCTCCGTTCGGAGTGATTTTCGGTTGTTCCTATTTTTTGGAACCTTTTTCGTCGGTGAGTTTTTTTTGGTTAAATATAGATTTGTATTCCTTGACTTTGGAGGTGAAAGGAAGCTGCCAAAATAAAAGCCTGTCATGTTCCCTACTCTACATCTGAGTCCAATCCTTTTACCAAGCCGTGACAGAAATTACCGGAAACTCAAGACAGCCATGACATTATGTTCTTTACAAGTGTGTGTCAACTTTGGACCAGGACTGTATATATATATATATATATATATATATATATATATATTTTTGATGACAGTTTGTAGATTACATTTACAGGAAAATGCAAAACCATTTGATTGAGTAAAGCCTAATAAGATGCTGGAGACGTCTCTTTTCAGCAATCGATTGTCGCGGTCCCATCCAAATGATGCATTAGTTAATGTCCGACATGGCTTTGTGCTTCAATGCAATCTCCTTCCTTTCATACGAGGCCAGAACCGAGCGCGAGTCGTCTCTCGGGGATTCTTCCATGCGGAGGAACTATTGAATATTCAGTGGGAGAAGCAGCACTAAAAAGTGTCTACTACCTACTAAACCGACGGGATGCAATATCGACTAAGTATAGGACGGGTGTCTCATTTTGCAAGGACCGGGGCTCCGCTGTTGATCAAAAAAATATGGAAATGGCAAACAGTCGTTGGAAGTATGATAGCTGACTCCTGAGCAAGGTGCCGAATAGCCAACACGTTGCAAGCATTTTATTACAAAACCCAAAACCAGTGAAGTGGGCACTAAATACAATGATTTGCAAATCCTTTTCAACTTATATTCAATTGAACACACTGCAAAGACAAGATACTTTACGTTTGAACTGGAAAACATTGTTATTTTTTGCAAATATTAGCTCATTTTGGAATTTGAGGCCTGCAACATGTTTCCGAACAGCTGGCACAAGTGGCAAAAAAGACTGAGAAAGTCGAGGAATGCTCATCAAACACTTTATTTGGAACATCCCACAGGTGAACAGGCTCATTGGGAACAGGTGGGTGCCATGATTGGGTATAAAAGTAGATTCCATGAAATGCTCAGTCATTCACAAACAAGGACGGGGCGAGGGGGTCACCACTTTGTCGACAAATGCGTGAGCAAATTGTCGAACGGTTTAAGAACGGCATTTATCAACCAGGTATTGCAAGGAATTTAGGGATTTCACCATCTACGCTCCGTAATATCATCAAAGGGTTCAGAGAATCTGGAGAAATCACTGCACGTAAGCGATGATGTGACGGACTTTCAGTCCTTCAGGCGGTACTACGTCAAAAAGCGACATCGGTGTGTAAAGGATATCACCACATGGGCTCAGGAACACTTCGGAAACCCGCTGTCAGTAACTACAGTTGGTTGCTACATCTGTAAGTGCAAGTGGCCTAGTGGTTAGAGTGTCCGCCCTGAGGTCGGTAGGTTGTGAGTTCAAACCCCGGCTGGCACTCAGCATCAAGGGTTGGAATTGGGGGTTAAATCACCAAAAATGATTCCCGGGCGCGGCTACGCTGCTGCCCACTGCTCCCCTCACCTCGCAGGGGGTGATCAAGGGGATGGGTCAAATGCAGAGGACAAATTTCACCACACCTAGTGTGTGTGTGTGACAATCATTGGTACTTTAACTTTAACTTTTAACTTAAGTTAAAACTCTACTATGCAAAGTGGAAGCCATTTATCAACAACACCCAGAAACGTCGCCGGCTTCGCTTGGCCCGAGCTCATCTAAGATGGACTGATGCAAAGTGGAAAAGTGTTCTGTGGTCTGACGAGTCCACATTTCAAATTGTTTTTGGAAACTGTGGACGTCGTGTCCTCTGGACCAAAGAGGAAAAGAACCATCTGGATTGTACTAGGCGCAAAGTTGAAAAGCTAGCATGTGTGATGGTATGGGGGTGTATTAGTGCCCAAGACATGGGTAACTTACACATCTGTGAAGGCGCCATTAATGCTGAAAGGTACATACAGGTTTTGGAGCATCCAAGCAACGTTACCGTGGACGCCCCTGCTTATTTCAGCAAGACAATGCCTAGCCACGTGTTACATCAACGTGGCTTCATAGTAAAAGAGTGCGGGTACTAGACTGGCCTGCCTGTAGTCCAGACCTGTCTCCCGTTGAAAATGTGTGGCGCATTATGAAGCCTAAAATGTGTCTCCTCAATTCCCAAACCTTTACTGAGTGTTGTTAAAAGGAAAGGCCATGTAACACAGTGGTGAACATGCCCTTTCCCAA
The DNA here is from genome assembly GCF_033978785.1 of Entelurus aequoreus. NCBI lineage: Eukaryota > Metazoa > Chordata > Actinopteri > Syngnathiformes > Syngnathidae > Entelurus > Entelurus aequoreus. Next base: position 5,650,492 of record NC_084739.1, on the reverse strand, counting down.
CTACTTTGGCACGTGTCGCAGCCATGAAATTCTAAGCTAATTATTATTTGCAAAACAAATACAAAGTTTATGAGTTTGAAGATGAAATATCTTGTCTTTGTAGCGCATTCAACTGAATATGGCTTGAAAAGGATTCGCAAATCATTGTATTCCGTTTATATTTACATCTAACACAACTTCCCAACTCATATGGAAACGGGGTTTGCAGAAAAAATATGCAAATATGAGTGTTTGTTGGTCCAAAGTGTCCTCCAAATACGGGGAAACACAACATTAGCTTTGTTTGGAGAGACAAACACATAAAGTGGCTGCACATTTACTGTACACAAGCCTCCTCTCTACTGTTGAATTTTGCTACAAAAAAAAGGTACATTTCCTTTAAGACGTCATGGCAATGAAAGTGGGGTATGTCCTCATCCGGTATGCAGACTCCAGCAGCAGTCTGAGTGAACGCTGGCAGCCCACGTCTCATCGCGCTGCCTGAAACAAATGTATTTTTGTCCACGGCCGCCTGCGTTACGTAAACATTTGGGAAGTGCTTCCGCGCGCTCACATGATAAAGTCGGGAGCCCACAATAAAGTCGCACTCCCGCCACCGTTTGCCACTTTATGGTAAGGAAGGATACAACGCTGAGTTAGTCGCTCGCTTTCGCACTGCTGACTCGGCAATGTCAGTGTCGTGGAGTACCACGCTGACGTCGTCACTACCAAAAACTTTGAATCCGAGATAGGAAAAGAGAAATGTTGGGTTATTAGTTTCCTTTATTTCCTCTTCGTTGCTTTTACTTTGTTAGTTACGCTTGTGTTTTGCTTTTCCTGTAGTAATATTTAGAGATGTCCGATAATATCGGCCTGCCGATATTATCGGCTGATATATGCGTTAAAATGTAATATTGGAAATTATCGGTATCGTTTTTTTTATTATCGGTATGTTTTTTTTTTTTTTTTTTTTTAAATTAAATCAACATAAAAAACACAAGATACACTTACAATTAGTGCACCAACCCAAAAAACCTCCCTCCCCCCATTTACACTCATTCACACAAAAGGGTTGTTTCTTTCTGTTATTAATATTCGGGTTCCTACATTATATATCAATATATATCAATACAGTCTGCAAGGGATACAGTCCGTAAGCACACATGACTGGTCCACTAATAGTACTAACCTTTAACAGTTAATTTTACTCATTTTCATTCATTACTAGTTTCTATGTAACTGTTTTTATATTGTTGTACTTTCTTTTTTATTCAAGAAAATGTTTTTAATTTATTTATCTTATTTTACTAATTTTTTTAAAAAGTACCTTATCTTCACCATACCCGGTTGTCCAAATTAGGCATAATAATGTGTTAATTCCACGACTGCATATATCGGTTGATATCGGTATCGGTTGATATCGGTATCGGTAATTAAAGAGTTGGACAATATCGGAATATCGGATATCGGCAAAAAGCCATTATCGGACATCCCTAGTAATATTACTTCCTTGCTGGTCCTGTTTCGTAAAAAGTGCGGGTTCATTATTTGTGTTTTGCCTGTTTTTGTCTTTGTATATTTACATAGTTTTCCACGGTGGTGCTTCTTGCTTTTTTCCATGATGAGAATATATGTTTACCTGCACGTCGCCTGCCTTCTCTGCATTCCGGGGTCACGCCACCATGCGCAACTGTAACAAAAATATTATGACATTTTTATTTTGCTTTTGACTGTAGGGGGATTAGACATTACAACATTACAAACATAAAATAATAAAGTGGTAATCCTACAAGAATTAGACAGATTTGTGAACAATATTTGAGAGAAATAGGTATTTTGTGTATATAGTAAAAGTTTTATATCTCTGAGTTTAACTCAAGAAAATTGGAACAAAAACAAGTGTTGCCTTTTTTATTTTTGTTCAATAGATAAATATATATATATATATATATATATATATATATATATATATATATATATATATATATATATATATATATATATATATATATATATATATATATATATATATATATATATATATATATATATATATATATATATATATATATATATATATATATATTAAATGGAAATAAAGTTATTGGAAGAAGACCATATTTTATAATAAAATAACTCACTATTATTAACACTTAAATGAATTAATAAAGACAATTTAAGTGGTATTGATATTACTTACCAAGTTTTCTACTTTTGCGGCCACGGTGGTGCTTCTTGCTTTTTTTCCACGTTGAGAATATATGTTTACCTGCACGTCGCCCGCCGTCTCTGCATTCCGGGGTCACGCCGCAGGCCGCCATGCGCAACTGTAACAAAAATATTATGATAATTTTGTTTTGCTTTTGACCGTCGGGGGAAACAACGATACAAACATAAAAGAATAAAGTTGTAATCCTAAAGAATTAGACAGATTTGTGAACAATATTTGAAAGAAATAGGTATTTTGTGTATATAGTAAAAGTTTTATATCTTTGAGTTCAACTCATGAAAATTGGAACAAAAACAAGTGTTGCCTTTTTTATTTTTGTTCAGTAGATACATATATATATATATATATATATATATATATATATATATATATATATATATATATATATATATATATATATATATATATATATATATATATATATATATATATATATATATTTAAATGGAAATAAAGTTATTGGAAGAAGACCATATTTTATAATAATATAACTCACTAATATTAAGACTTAAATTAATTAAATAAGACCATTTAAGTGGTATTGATATTACGTACATAGTTTTCTACTTTTGCGGCCGCGGTGGTCCTTTCTGCTTTTTTCCACAATGAAAATATATGTTTACCTGCACGTCGCCCACCTTCTCTGCATTCCGGGGTCACGCCGCAGGCCGCCATGCGCAACTGTAACAAAAATATTATGACATTTTTATTTTGCTTTTGACTGTAGGGGGATTAGACATTACAACATTACAAAAATAAAATAATAAAGTTTTAATCCTACAAGAATTAGATAGATTTGTGAACAATATTTGAGAGGAATAGGTATTTTGTGTACATAGTAGAAGTTGTATATCCTTGAGTTCAACTCATGAAAAAAAAGTGTTGCCTTTTTTATTTTTGTTCAGTAGATAAATATTTTTTTGTTAAATGGAAATAAAGTTATGGGAAGAAGACCATATTTTGTAATAATATAACTCACTAATATTAAGACTTAAATTAATTAAAAAAGACAATTTAAGTGGTATTTATATTACGTAAATAGTTTTCTACTTTTGCGGCCACGGTGGTGCTTCTTGCTTTTTTTCCACGATGAGAATATATGTTTACCTGCACGTCGCCCGCCGTCTCTGCATTCCGGGGTCACGCCGCAGGGCACCATGCGCAACTGTAACAAAAATATTATGATAATTTTGTTTTGCTTTTAACCGTCGGGGGAAACAACATTACAAACATAAAATAATAAAGTTGTAATCCTACAAGAATTAGACGGATTTGTGAACAATATTTGAAAGAAATAGGTATTTTGTGTATATAGTAAAAGTTTTATATCTCTGAGTTTAACTCAAGAAAATTAGAACAAAAACAAGTGTTGCCTTTTTTATTTTTGTTCAATAGATAAATATATATATATATATATATATATATATATATATATATATATATATATATATATATATATATATATATATATATATATATATATATATATATATATATATATATATATATATATATATATATATATATATATATATATATATATATATATATATATATATATGTATATATATATATATATATATTTAAATGGAAATAAAGTTATTGGAAGAAGACCATATTTTATAATAAAATAACTCACTATTATTAAGACTTTAATGAATTAATAAAGACAATTTAAGTGGTATTGATATTACTTACCAAGTTTTCTACTTTTGCGGCCACGGTGATGCTTTCTGCTTTTTTCCACAATGAAAATATATGTTTACCTGCACGTCGCCCGCCGTCTCTGCATTCCGGGGTCACGCCGCAGGCCGCCATGCGCAACTGTAACAAAAATATTATGACATTTTTATTTTGCTTTTGACTGTAGGGGGATTAGACATTACAACATTACAAAAATAAAAGAATAAAGTTGTAATCCTACAAGAATTAGACAGATTTGTGAACAATATTTGAGAGAAATAGGAATTTTGTGTATATAGTAAAAGTTTTATATCTTTGAGTTCAACTCATGAAAAACAAGTGTTGCCTTTTTTATTTTTGTTTAGTAGATACATTTTTTTTTTTTTAAATGGAAATAAAGTTATGGGAATAAGACCATATTTTATAATAATATAACTCACTAATATTAAGACTTAAATGAATTAATAAAGA
>NC_084739.1:5576129-5641129 GCF_033978785.1 Entelurus aequoreus | reverse complement strand
TGTAAGTGTATATGTCATGTAGTAACATTCATGATAACATGTCATATATACATGATGTAAGTGTATATGTCATGTAGTAACATTCATATTAACATGTCGTATATACATGATGTAAGTGTATATGTCATGTAGTAACATTCATAATAACATGTAATATATAGATGATGTAAGTGTATATGTCATGTAGTAACATTCATAATAACATGTCGTATATACATGATGTAAGTGTACATGTCATGTAGTAACATTCATGATAACATGTCATATATACATGATGTAAGTGTCTATGTCATGTAGTAACATTCATAATAACATGTCATATATACATGATGTAAGTGTATATGTCATGTAGTAACATTCATAAAAACATGTCATATATACATGATGTAAGTATATATGTCATGTAGTAACATTCATAATAACATGTAATATATACATGATGTAAGTGTATATGTCATGTAGTAACATTCATAAAAACATGTCATATATACATGATGTAAGTGTACATGTCATGTAGTAACATTCATAATAACATGTCATATATACATGATGTAAGTGTATATGTCATGTAGTAACATTCATGATAGCATGTCATATATACATGATGTAAGTGTATATGTCATGTAGTAACATTCATAATAACATGTCATATATACATGATGTAAGTGTATATGTCATGTAGTAACATTCATGATAGCATGTCATATATACATGATGTAAGTGTATATGTCATGTAGTAACATTCATAATAACATGTCGTATATACATGATGTAAGTGTATATGTCATGTAGTAACATTCATAATAACATGTCATATATACATGATGTAAGTGTATATGTCATGTAGTAACATTCATGATAGCATGTCATATATACATGATGTAAGTGTATATGTCATGTAGTAACATTCATAAAAACATGTAATATATACACGATGTAAGTATATATGTCATGTAGTAACATTCATAATAACATGTCATATATACATGATGTAAGTATATATGTCATGTAGTAACATTCATAATAACATGTCATATATACATGATGTAAGTGTATATGTCATGTAGTAACATTCATAATAACATGTCGTATATACATGATGTAAGTGTATATGTCATGTAGTAACATTCATAATAACATGTCGTATATACATGATGTAAGTGTATATGTCATGTAGTAACATTCATAATAACATGTCGTATATACATGATGTAAGTGTATATGTCATGTAGTAACATTCATAATAACATGTCGTATATACATGATGTAAGTGTATATGTCATGTAGTAACATTCATAATAACATGTAATATATACATGATGTAAGTATATATGTCATGTAGTAACATTCATAATAACATGTCATATGTACAAGATGTAAGTGTATATGTCATGTAGTAACATTCATAATAACATGTCATATATACATGATTTAAGTGTACATGTCATGTAGTAACATTCATAATAACATGTCATATATACATGATGTAAGTGTATATGTCATGTAGTAACATTCATAATAACATGTCGTATGTACATGATGTAAGTGTACATGTCATGTAGTAACATTCATAATAACATGTCATATATACATCATGTAAGTGTATATGTCATGTAGTAACATTCATAATAACATGTCATATATACATGATGTAAGTGTATATGTCATGTAGTAAATTTCATAATAACATGTCATATATACACGATGTAAGTGTATATTTCATGTAGTAACATTCATAATAACATGTCATATATACATGATGTAAGTGTATATGTCATGTAGTAACATTCATAATAACATGTCATATATACATCATGTAAGTGTATATGTCATGTAGTAACATTCATAATAACATGTCATATATACATGATGTAAGTGTATATGTCATGTAGTAAATTTCATAATAACATGTCATATATACACGATGTAAGTGTATATTTCATGTAGTAACATTCATAATAACATGTCATATATACATGATGTAAGTGTATATGTCATGTTGTAACATTCATAATAACATGTCATATATACATGATGTAAGTGTATACGTCATGTAGTAACATTCATAATAACATGTCATATATACATGATGTAAGTGTATATGTCATGTAGTAACATTCATAATAACATGTCGTATATACATGATGTAAGTATATATGTCATGTAGTAACATTCATAATAACATGTCGTATATACATGACGTAAGTGTAAAACTGGGGATATGTGTAGAGTGTTCTGGGCTTCATACATAATTTTATTTCACAATTCCTTGAGAGAAAAAAACGCCTGGTTAGGCTTTGTGTATGTAGTGTGTGCCTTCCTTGCTTTACAGCTATATTGTTATTATGCTGTTTGTTACTTATGTATGTTATTTTGCAGCTATTTAAAATATTTTTGTCAATTTGTTCTGGCCTGAAACAATTCGGCCCTTTGAAACATATCTTTGTCTTTGTGTGTTGTATGTAGAACACATTGGTTAGCAGAGTTCAGTGATTTTCTATATCGCACAGAGACAAACCCGCCATATATCGAGTATATTCCATACATCGCCCAGCCCTACTTGACATATTACGGTTGTCTGTTCAACATCTTCCCGCTTGAAGCCAAACCACCGCCGGACGATGGACCCCCATTTGTAGTGTAATTCCCTTCAGCTAAAAGCAACTGCGTGAGGACGCATACTCGGATATCACGATATAGTCATTTTCTATATCGCACAGAGACAAACACGCGATATATCGAGTATATTCCATATATCGCTCTGGAATAACCTGCCTCAAATTCTCCCCGGTATTGAAAGTAAACAGGTTTTTAAAAAGTAAGTAATATTTTATCTGAGTCTTTAAATTAGTTTGCTCGTTGATGATTTTGTTTGGTTTTATATTGTGTAGTTATATTTATATGGTAATTATTATTCTGTGACTATAAATTGTTTGCTTGTTTTCTTATTGATGCTTTTATTTATTTTATTTTTTTCTGTGTTGTGTAGTTATAATTATATGCTTTTACTTGTAATTAGGGATGTCCGATGATGGCTTTTTGCCGATATCCGATATTCCGATATTGTCCAACTCTTTAATTACCGATACCGATATCAACCGATATATACAGTCGTGGAATTAACACATTATTATGTCTAATTTGGACAACCAGGTATGGTGAAGATAAGGTAATTAAAAACATTTTCTTGAATAAAAAAGAAAGTAAAACAATATAAAAACAGTTACATAGAAACTAGTAATTAATGAAAATGAGTAACATTAACTGTTAAAGGTTAGTACTTTTAGTGGACCAGCAGCACGCACAATCATGTGTGCTTACGGACTGTATCCCTTGCAGACTGTATTGATATATATTGATATATAATGTAGGAACCAGAATATTAATAACAGAAAGAAACTACCCTTTTGTGTGAATGAGGAGGGAGGTTTTTTGGGTCGGTGCATTAATTGTAAGTGTATCTTGTGTTTTTTATGTTGATTTAATAAAAAAATAAAAATAAAAAAAATAAAATTAAAAAAACGATAATATCGGCCTGCCGATATTATCGGACATCCCTACTTGTAATTGTATTGAATTGTGGACCCCAGGAAGACTAGTGGGTTGTTGTGGCAACCAGCTAATGGGGATCCTTAATAAAAAATCAAAAAAATAAAAATCGCCCAGCCCTACTTGACATATTACGGTTGTCTGTTCAACATCTTCCCGCTTGAAGCCAAACCACCGCCGGACGATGGACCCCCTGCTGTTTTTTCTTGGGAATTAATTCTTCTTCCTTCATTTGTAGTGTAATTCCCTTCAGCTAAAAGCAACTGCGTGAGAACGCATACTCGGATATCACGATATAGTCATTTTCTATATCGCACAGAGGCAAACCCGCGATATATCGAGTATATTCCATACATCGCCCAGCCCTACTTCCGAACGGCGAATATATAGTATGTGTTTGCATGCGTGCAGGAGCGGCCGATTAATTAACAATTGATTTAATGCGTCTGTTATCTTGTTTAGCGTGCCGAATAGGTGATGGGATTGTGCTCCAGATAAGGCTTTAGTGTCAGCCGTCTGACGGAACGTTCACCCCCCCCACGCGCACGTTATCCGCTCGCTGCTACATGCCATGAATGCAATCGCCCCCATCGTTAACGTCTCCCCCTCGCCACTGCTGATTGTAATTCACTGTAGGTAATGAATCAGCTTTGGGTATTAATGTTCTTACATCTGATCCCTCTCACCGCTCCATTGTAAAGAAACGAGCGCCCGGCAGCTTTTGTTTCACCCCCCGGGTTTTGTGTCGGCGTCGTGTTACCCCCCGCGCGGTATTTCAGGTGCGATGTCGACAAGCCCAGATCGGCTTTGAGTTTGCGGTGAGACGTGACTTACCTGTGACGGAATGCTAAGAAGGTGTTTGCCAGCTGAGGGGAACGCGTTTTTATTTTGTGTGTGTTTATTGTGAGCTAACAGCTAGCAGATGCACTTTTTATGGATAATAATCAGTTTAACTGTCACCTCTAATAGCTGAGTTCAACACGGCCGAACTCAATTAAAACCTTCACTTTGATGACGACGCAGTGGAGCCAAACTAGGGCTGGGAAAGAGAGCAAGGGGCCCATAGAAGATGAAACAAAGATTTTGAGATAATTTTAAAACGGACGGATATTGTCTCTGTTATCTAACGGAGCTGGCGTTTCGTAATAGCACTACATCGATGATGCAGCACATTGCCTAACACATAACCCTAACCCTAACCACCAACCCTAACCCTAACCCCACCCCCAACCCTAGCCCTAACCCTAACCAACTCTTTTTCTTTGTGCATAACCCTAACCCTAATCCTAAACCTTAACCCTAACCCTAACCCTAACCCTAACCCCAAACCCTAACCCTAACCCCACCCCCAACCCTAGCCCTAACCCTAAACAACTCTTTTTCTTTATGCATAACCCTAACCCTAATCCTAAACCTTAACCCTAATCCTAACCCTAACCCCAAACCCTAACCCTAACCCTAACCCCAAACCCTAACCCTAACCCCACCCCCAACCCTAGCCCTAACCCTAACCAACTCTTTTTCTTTATGTATAACCCTAACCCTAATCCTAAACCTTAACCCTAACCCTAACCCTAACCCCAAACCCTAACCCTAACCCCACCCCCAACCCTAGCCCTAACCCTAACCAACTCTTTTTCTCTATGCATAACCCTAACCCTAATCCTAAACCTTACCCTAACCCTAACCCTAACCCCAAACCCTAACCCTAACCCCACCCCCAACCCTAACCCCCAACCCTAACCCTAACCCCACCCCCAACCATAGCCCTAACCCTAACCAACTCTTTTTCTTTATGCATAACCCTAACCCTAATCCTAAACCTTAACCCTAACCCTAACCCTAACCCCAAACCCTAGCCCTAACCCCACCCCCAACCCTAACCCCCAACCCTAACCCTAACCCCACCCCCAACCATAGCCCTAACCCTAACCAACTCTTTTTCTTTATGCATAACCCTAACCCTAATCCTAAACCTTAACCCTAACCCTAACCCTAACCCCAAACCCTAACCCTAACCCCACCCCCAACCATAGCCCTAACCCTAACCAACTATTTTTCTTTATGCATAACTCTAACCCTAATCCTAATCCTAAACCCTAACCCTAACCCTAACCCTAGCCCCAAACCCTAACCCTAACCCCACCCCCAACCCTAGCCCTAACCCTAACCAACGCTTTTTCTTTATGCATAACCCTAACCCTAATCCTAAACCTTAACCCTAACCCTAACCCTAACCCCAAACCCTAACCCTAACCCCACCCCCAACCCTAGCCCTAACCCTAACCAACTCTTTTTCTTTATGCATAACCCTAACCCTAATCCTAAACCTTAACCCTAACTCTAACCCTAACCCCAAACCCTAACCCTAACCCTAACCCCACCCCCAACCCTAGCCCTAACCCTAACCAACTCTTTTTCTTTATGCATAACCCTAACCCTAATCCTAAACCTTAACCCTAACCCCAAACCCTAACCCTAACCCCACCCCCAACCCTAGCCCTAACCCTAACCAACTATTTTTCTTTATGCATAACCCTAACCCTAATCCTAAACCTTAACCCTAACCCTAACCCTAACCCCAAACCCTAACCCTAACCCCACCCCCAACCCTAGCCCTAACCCTAACCAACTCTTTTTCTTTATGCATAACCCTAACCCTAATCCTAAACCTTAACCCTAACCCTAACCCCAAACCCAACCCCAAACCTAACCCTAACTCTAACCCCAACCCCAACCCTAACCCTAACCCCTAACCCAATACATATTTTTAAAAAACGAAAAAAGATTTTGTGATACTAAAAAATATCGATGTGATCATAGTAGTTTTGACTACATACACTCCTGTACTTGGTATCATTACAGTGGATGTCAGGTGTAGATCCACCCATGGCGTTTGTTTACATTGTGGGTAACCGGTACTTTTTAGAGGCAGTATAGTACCGAATATGATTCATTAGTATCGCGGTACTATACTAGTACCGTACAAGCCTAATACATTGTTTGTCAACTCAACAGGCAATGGTTTAAGTAACATTTTAACCGAAGGAGCCTTTGTGGACTTTGCCCTCCTGTGGGTCTTTCTGACCACAAAGATGCTGTTGTGGGCCCGGTAGTCTGGATAACAAGTATTTTTATTTTCACAAGAAGTGTGGTTTCGCTTTCCAGCAAAATGTCTCTCGCTCTCATCCTCTGCTCACCAGCAACTCCCACCCCGTCTCTCGTTCCGGCTGCTGCTAATAAGGGCGACGGGTGATTAGATAACAAGCCCCGGCTGGGCAATCTACCTACCTGCCGCTGACTTCGAGTCCGGTCCTTACACACCCCGCTCCGCGGCAGGCCCGCAGACCACGACCCCCTCCACAGCCTTTTATTTTGTATTTTTATCGTGAGCTAACAAGCAGATGCACTTTTTATGGATTATAATCACTTTAACTGTCACTATAGTAAAACCTCTAATAGCTGTCACTCAAGTGAGAAGATGTTCAACACGGCCAAACTCAATTAAAACCTTCCCTTTGATGACGACACTGTGGAGCCAAACTAGGGCTGGGAAAGAGAGCAAGGGGCCCATAGAAGATGAAACAAAGATTTTGAGATAATTTTAAAATGGACGGATATTGTCTCCGTTATCTAACAGAGCTGGCGTTTCGTAATAGCACTACATCGATGATGCAGCACATTGCCTAACACATAACCCAAACCCTAACCCTAACCCCACCCCCAACCCTAGCCCCAACCCTACCTAACTCTTTTTTTTAATGCATAACCCTAACCCTAATCCTAAACCTTAAGCCTAACCCTAACCCTAACCCTAACCCTAACCCCAAACCCTAACCCTAACCCCACCCCCAACCCTAGCCCTAACCCTAACTAACTTTTTTTTTTAATGCATAACCCTAACCCTAATCCTAAACCTTAAGCCGAACCCTAACCCTAACCCTAACCCCAAACCCTAACCCTAACCCTAACCCCACCCCAACCCTAGCCCTAACCCTAACCAACTCTTTTTCTTTATGCATAACCCTAACCCTAATCCTAAACCTTAACCCTAACCCTAACCCTAACCCCAAACCCTAACCCTAACCCCACCCCAACCCTAGCCCTAACCCTAACTAACCCTTTTCTTTATGCATAACCCTAACCCTAATCCTAAACCTTAACCCTAACCCTAACCCTAACCCTAACCCTAACCCCACCCCCAACCCTAGCCCTAACCCTAACCAACTCTTTTTCTTTATGCATAACCCTAACCCTAATCCAAAACCTTAACCCTAACCCTAACCCTAACCCTAACCCCAAACCCTAACCCTAACCCCACCCCTAACCCTAGCCCTAACCCTAACCAACTATTTTTCTTTATGCATAACCCTAACCCTAATCCTAAACCTTAACCCTAACCCTAACCCCAAACCCAACCCAACCCCAACCCCAAACCTAACCCTAACTCTAACCCCAACCCCAACCCTAACCCTAACCCCTAACCCAATACATATTTTTAAAAAACGAAAAATGATTTTGTGATACTAAAAAATATCGATGTGATCATAGTAGTTTTGACTACATACACTCCTGTACTTGGTATCATTACAGTGGATGTCAGGTGTAGATCCACCCATGGCGTTTGTTTACATTGTGGGTAACCGGTGCTTTTTAGAGGCAGTATAGTACCGAATATGGTCATTAGTATCGCGGTACTATACTAGTACCGGTGTACCGCACAACCCTAATACATTGTTTATCAACTCAATGGTTTAAGTAAAATTTGAACGGGAGGAGCCTATTAATTTGTATTTTTATTAAGAGATAAAAGGCAGATGTGATAGCGTCGGGCTTAAATGCAGATAGAAACAAAATAAATAAACCCCTGACTGGAAGGATAGACAGAAAATCAACAATACTATTAAACCATGGACATGTAACTACACGGTTAAAGCTTTCCAGCCTGGCGAAGTTTAACAATGCTGTTGCTAACGACGCCATTGAAGCTAACTCAGCAACGGGACCTCACAGAGCTATGCTAAAAACATTAGCTATCCACCTACGTCAGCCAGCCCTCATCTGCTCATCAACACCCGTGCTCACCTGCGTTCCTGCGATCGACGGAGCGACGAAGGACTTCACCCGATCATAGATGCGGTCGGCGGCTAGCGTCGGATAGCGCGTCTGCTATCCGAGTCAAAGTCCTCCTGGTTGTGTTGCTGCAGCCAGCCGCTAATACACCGATCCCACCTACAACTTTCTTCTTTGCAGTCTTCATTGTTCATTAAACAAATTGCAAAAGAGTCACCAACACAGATGTCCAGAATACTGTGGAATTTTCTGATGAAAACCGAGCTTTTTGTATTGGATTCAAAGGTGTACGAATACTTCCGTTTCAACCATTGACGTCACGCGCATACGTCATAATACATAGACCTTTCCAACCGGAAGTTTAGCGGGAAATTTAAAATGTCACTTTATAAGTTAACCCGGCCGTATTGGCATGTGTTGCAATGTTAAGATTTCATCATTGATATATAAACTATCAGACTGCGTGGTTGCTAATAGTGGCTTTCAGTAGGCCTTTAAACCTTCACTTTGATGACAACACTGTGGAGCCAAACTAGGGCTGGAAAAGAGAGCAAGGGGCCCATAGAAGATGAGACAACGATTTGTGTGTGTGTATGTATATATATATATATATATGTGTGTGTGTGTGTGTGTATATATATATATATACACTACCGTTCAAAAGTTTGGGGTCACATTGAAATGTCCTTATTTTGAAGGAAAAGCACTGTACTTTTCAATGAAGATAACTTTAAACTAGTCTTAACTTCAAAGAAGTACACTCTATACATTGTTAATGTGGTAAATGACTATTCTAGCTGCAAATGTCTGGTTTTTGGTGCAATACCTACATAGGTGTATAGAGGCCCATTTCCAGCAACTATCACTCCAGTGTTCTAATGGTACAATGTGTTTGCTCATTGGCTCAGAAGGCTAATTGATTATTAGAAAACCCTTGTGCAATCATGTTCACACATCTGAAAACAGTTTAGCTCGTTGCAGAAGCTACAAAACTGACCTCCCTTTGAGCAGATTGAGTTTCTGGAGCATCACATTTGTGGGGTCAATTAAACGCTCAAAACGGCCAGAAAAAGAGAACTTTCATCTGAAACTCGACAGTCTATTCTTGTTCTTAGAAATGAAGGCTATTCCACTAAATTGTTTGGGTGACCCCAAACTTTTGAACGGTTGTGTATATATATACGTATATATATATATATATATATATATATATATATATATATATATATATATATATATATATATATATATATATATATATATATATATACCGTAATTTCCGGACTATAAGCCGCACCTGATTATAAGCTGCACCAGCTAAATTTAGGGGAAAATACAGATTGCTCCATATATAAGCCGCACCCGACTATAAGCCGCAGGGTTTTGATATGTAATTAGCGTAGTATATAGGGGTTCCTGCTACCACGTAGGGGATTGTCGGGACAGAGATGACTGTTTGGGAACGCAAAGCGTCCCATTTATTAACAATAAATCTTTCAATCATTCAATCAAACTTTCACATCTTTGACATGGCGAACAGCATTCGTGCAGAGTACAAATAATACAACGGTGCAAAGTAATACAAAGTGCTCGCCTGTACGTTATCAAAATAACCAGCCTACCGGTATATGAAGAGTCAGTCTTTAATCATTGTGTCATCGTCTTCCTCCTGCGTACTAAAACCACCGAAATCCTCTTCGTCGGTGTCGGAGAAGAACAGGCCGTATATAAGCCGCACCCTTGTATAAGCCGCAGGGACCAGAACGAGGGGAAAAAGTAGCGGCTTATAGTCCGGAAATTACGGTATATATATATATATATATATATATATATATATATATATATATATATATATATATATATATATATATATATATATATATATATATATATATATATATATATATATATATATATATCCATCTATCTATCTATCTATCTATCTATCTATCTATCTATCTATCTATCTATCTATCTATCTATCTATCTATCTATCTATCTATCTATCTATCTATCTATCTATCTATCTATCTATCTATCTATCTATCTATCTATCAATCTATCTATCTATCTATCTATCTATCTATCTATCTATCACACATATATATACACACACATTTATCACATTTATATATACAGTATATAGTGTTTGTGTGTATAAATGTGTGTTTGAGTTTGAGTTTGAGTTTGAGTTTATTTGGAACATGCAAGCATACAACATGATACATCACATTTTCCAGTTTCTTTTCAACATGTTCGAAAAGGAGTAGGAAGAAGCAGAGCTTATTTAATCCTACCCCTTTTCTTTACGTAACAGTTGCAAAACTTTTTGTTCACTTCCTGTTCACAATTTTTTCACAATAAACTCCATAAGTAATCACAATAAAAATAAATAAATAAATAATAGTAAGAATTTAAATAATAATAATTGGTGAAGTAAGTCATATTTCATATGATGAGATAAGTAAGATTACTTTAAGAATGAATGAATGGATGGATGAAATAAATTGAGAATGTTTGTCATGGTTCTTCTTCTTTGTACTTTGTAAACACTTTAAGTTTGAAGAGTTTCTTGAAGTGTATCATATTAGTACTTTGTTTGATTGCTTTGCTTAATCCATTCCATCATTTAATTCCACATACTGATATACTGAAGGTCTTAAGTGTTGTACGTGCAAACAAATGTTTTAAATTACGTTTTTCTCTAAGGTTATAGTTTCTCTAAGGTTATAGTTTGCTTTGTGCATAATTTTAGCTGTTTGCAAATTCACTATGTCGTGGAATTTCAGTATTTTTGATTCAATAAATAAAGGGTTTTTATGTTCTCTATATCCAACATTATGTATTATTCTAACTGATCTTTTTCGTAACACCGTTAATGAATGAAGTGTACTTTTGTCATTATTTCCCCATATTTCTACACAGTAGCTCAGATATGGTGTGTGTATGAAAAGATCATACTCTAAAATATAATTCGTCACATGTTCTTCATCCATAGACATGTCTATAAATTAACGACAATGTTTAATCATTTACAGCATCTGCAATATTGCAAAGTTTTCCGTGCGGGCAGGATAACTTGACAAGGTAGCCAGCTGCTGTCCTACTAAAGTGTAACCACTGCAAAGTGCATACTTGCACACTTATGTGGTAAGAAAATGCTGTATTGTACTGCCTGTGAGTTTAGGATGCTGTTGTCGTGAGACTGATGGGGACGCCAGGCATCTTGAAAATGGCGATGTTTCTTCTCCAAGTAAATGAGGCCCTTTATTGCGGGTGCCAGTTGCTTACACAGCTGGAGGTTGTTTGGCCAAAAAAAACAAGTCTCTGACACTCGGATTTTTATTGCACTGCAGCAAAAAGGTTTCATTACCATTAGTGTCTGACAAGAGCGATTCGGTTTTTATGTTTGTCAGCATTTGGCAATATTATCATGCTGCCTATCCGGGATATTAAAGGAGATATTATTCTGACGTTTAAGCCTTTTATACATTTCTTAGTGCTTTCTGAGACGAGTGTTATCCCCCAGAATGCTTCATCTAATCCTCCAATGGAACGCCCACTGTCACATCAATAATTTAAGTGTCTCCTTTATTAGTTTTAAATGAGGACTTTAGCATTGGCCCTAAGTATCCCATAAAACTGTTGACAGATTCACATTTTACGGGATCGTTATCTCGCGTCTTTCATTCATCCTGTGGATTCGCGGGGAGCCCCTTTCAGCCACTCAAGCCCTAAGAATTCGCTATTGGGAAGCAATCCTTTGTAGCTGGAGGGTGTAATTATAACTTTAAGGGATGTTTTCAATTATTGAGTCAATCAATTGGTCGTGCAAGAAATCACTCTTAGCCATACTTTACATTTCAAATACAAAACCCGAAACCAGTGAAGTGGGCACGTTGTGTAAATGGTAAATGAAAACAATATACAATAATTTGCAATCCTTTTAATAATAATAATAATATATTTTATTTTTAAAAAGCACTTTACATTGAGTAAACAACCTCAAAGTGCTACAGTGGATTAAAAATAAAATAAAATAAAAAGATAATCAATTATTTCTAAAAATAAAAACTAGACCAGGCACATAGCTAAAACGAGTATGCATATATCTAAAAAAAAAAAAAAAAAAAGGCTTTTTAAGAAACTAGACCAGACACATAGCTAAAACGAGTATGCATATATCTAAAAAAAAAAAACAAGGCTTTTTAAGAAAGAAGGGGTTTTAAGCCCTTTTTAAAAGCATCCACGGTCTGTGGTGCCCTCAGGTGGTCAGGGAGAGCGTTCCACAGACTGGGAGCCATTGTTCGTAGCTTTGTCCTCGGAGGTCGGAGGAGGTTAGTTAGCCTGTCCGGAGCGGAGGTGTCGTGTGGAGGATTTGGGGGTGAGTAGTTCTTTGAGGTAGAGGGGGGGCATTTCCATGGAGGCACTGGTGGGTTAGTAGGGAGACTTTGAATTCAAGCCTGAGTGAAACAGGAAGCCAGTGAAGGGATTTGAGAGTTGGTGTGATATGGTCATATTTCAACTTATATTCAATTGAATAGACTGCAAAGACAAGATATTTGATGTTCAAACTAGGGTTGTACGGTATACCGATATTAGTTTAGTACCGTCATACTAATGAATCATATTCGGTACTGTACCGGTCCTGCATCAGAACATCTTCTTTTGTTTTGTTTTAAATGTATATAATGTTTATAAACTCAGTAAATACGTCCCTGGACACATGAGGACTTTGAATATGACCAATGTATGATCCTGTAACTACTTGGTATCGGATTGATACCCACATTCGCGGTATCATCCAAAACGAATGTAAATTATCAAACAGCAGAAGAATAATTGATTATTACATTTGAACAGAAGTGTAGATAGAACATGTTAAGAGAGAACGTAAGCAGATATTAACAGTAAATGAACAAGTAGATTAATAATTAACTTCCTACCAATCCAATCCACTTTATTTATATAGCACATTTACACAACAAGAATGTTTCCAAAGTGCTGCACAGCCATGTTAAAAACAATATTAAAAACAATCATAAAAACAATATTATGCTACACCAATGACTGAATAAAAACAAAGAATACATTAATAGAAAACCAATACAAAAACAATATAAAAAATAAATATGATTAAAAACGATTTTAAAGGGTAAAACCAATTAAAACAGTAAAATAGACCACTTGTCCTTAATAATTTTGACAAAATAATAGAATGATAAATGACACAATATGTTACTGCATACGTCAGTTTGTTTACTTACTAATAAAAGACAAGTTGTCTAGTATGTTCACTATTTTATTTAAGGACAAACTTGCAATAATAAACATATGTTTAATGTACCCTAAGATTTTTTTAGTTAAAATAAAGCCAATAATGCCATTTTTTGTGGTCCCCTTTATTTAGAAAAGTAC
The DNA here is from genome assembly GCF_033978785.1 of Entelurus aequoreus. Classification (NCBI taxonomy): domain Eukaryota; kingdom Metazoa; phylum Chordata; class Actinopteri; order Syngnathiformes; family Syngnathidae; genus Entelurus; species Entelurus aequoreus. The sequence continues at coordinate 5,627,089 of NC_084739.1, read as the reverse complement.
AGATTTCCCTCAAGCGGTACTGTTTAAAAACGCAACATCAGTGTGTAAAGGATATCACCACATGTGCTCAGAAACACTTCAGAAAACCACTGTCAGTAACTACAGTTGTTCGCTACATCTGTAAGTGCAAGTTCAAACTCTACTATGCACAGCGAAAGCCATTTGTCAACAACACCCAGAAACGCCGCCGGCTTCGCCTGGGCCCGAGCTCATCTAAGATGGACTGATGGAAAGTGGAAAAGTGTTCTGTGGTCTGGCGAGTCCACATTTCAAATTGTTTTTGGAAACTGTGGACGTCGTGTCCTTCGGACCAAAGAGGAAAAGAACCATCCGGACTGATATAGGCGCAAAGTTGAAAAGGCAGCATGTGTGATGGTATGGGGGTGTATTAGTGCCCAAGACATGGGTAACTTACACATCTGTGAAGGCACCATTAATGCTGAAAGGTACATACAGGTACATATGTTGCCATCCAAGCAAAACAATGCCAAGCCATGTGTTACAACAGCGTGGCTTCATAGTAAAAGAGTGCGGGTACTAGACTGGCCTGCCTGTAGTCCAGACCTGTCTCCCATTGAAAATGTGTGGTGCATTATGAAGCCTAAAATAGCAGAAGGGAGACCCCCGGACTGTTGAACAACTTAAGCTGTACATCAAGCAAGAATGGGAAAGAATTCCACCTGAGAAGCTTAAAAAATGTGTCTCCTCAGTTCCCAAACCTTTACTGAGTGTTGTTAAAAGGAAAGGCCATGTAACACAGTGGTGAACATGCCCTTTCCCAACTACTTTGGCACGTGTCGCAGCCATGAAATTCTAAGTGAATTATTATTTGCCAAAAGTTCATGAGTTTGAACATCAAATATCTTGTCTTTGTAGTGCATTCAACTGAATATGGCTTGAAAAGGATTTGCAAATCATTGTATTCCGTTTATATTTACATCTAACACAATGTACATCTAACACAGTCTTTGTATTCAACATATTAAAATACCAAATGGCCTCTGTCAGAAGGTTGTGTCTGTGTATTTATAATCAAATTGTCACCCCTTTGTTCCTGAAGACGTATTGATTGTAAAGCGAACATTGGTTCGAATTCTGAATCAAACCCTTGCCCCAAGAATGGTAATCAACATGAAATTGTGAGTTGTAAGATTGACGTCCGTTCACTTGACGGTTGCGTCCTCTACTAAACACACAATCTGCGTTCGCGGGCGGGACAATCACTCCGCATTTTTTCTTCATGACAAATTGAATACGTTACAAAACAATATTTCATCCTTCCTCATCCATCACATTAAAAAAGTAAAAGGAGTGTCTTTTGGATATTGACGACTGTTCCCCTTTGTGCAGTCTTTTTCATTTCCGTCACCAGTTGTCAAAGCCGAGCTTTAAAAGTCATTCGTCAAGGGAGTCACATCAAAAACTCCACCCACCCCCTTTCAACGTGACTCATGGTTCACTGTGGGAAGACCAATTTGCTTTCAGTGCTCTTGTCTGGAAAATGTCTCTCCGGTCGTAGCTTGATTAAGTGGGAAGGAACCATATCATTGTTCGCCGATATGCAGATGCGACACGGTTGTGGAGTGGACTTGAACCGGAGCTGTGGAATCGAATGGCGTCTCACCTCAGCGGTCGCCGTCCGTGCGGGTGCCGCGGTCATTGCGGGAAATAGAAAGAGATATGTGTCTCGAATGAGAGAAAGCAGTATTACTGTCGCGTTTGTACGATTAGGAGCAGAGAGCAACTTGCTTAACCCTTGTGTGGTGTTCGGGTCTGTGGGACCCGTTTTTATTTTTTTATTAAAAGAAAAATGATACAATTAATAAATTTTTCATACTGAGACTCACTGACTTTGGCTCATTTTCTGTGAAGAACATACATCAGAATACATATTTAATGACCACACAACATACTTGCCAACCTTGAGACCTCCGATACCGGGAGGTGCGGGGTGGGGGGCGTGGTCGGGGGTTGGGGGCGTGGTTAAGAGGGGAATATATTTAAGCTAGAATTCACCAACTCAAGTATTTCATATATATATATATATATATATATATATATATATATATATATATATATATATATATATATATATATATATATATATATGTATATGTATGAAATACTTGACTTTCAGTGAATTCTAGCTATATATATATATATATATATATATATATATATATATATATATATATATATATATATATATATATATGTATATATATATATATATATATATATATATATATATATATATATATATATATATATATATATATATATATATATATATATATATATATATATATATATATCATACTTGCCCACCTTGAGACCTCCAATATCGGGAGGTGGGGGGTGGGGGGTGGGGGGGTAGGGGGCGTGGTTGGGGGTGTGGTTATTTACAGCTAGAATTCACCAACTCGAGTATTTCATATATATTTCATATATATATATGTATGAAATACTTGACTTTCAGTGAATTCTAGCTATATATATATATTTATTTTATTTACATAAAATAAATACTTGAATTATCTATCCATTAGATGGCAGTATTGTCCTGTTTAACTTCCCTGTTCATGGCTGAGAAAACATTTCGGCCACCGTGTTCAATGGAGAAGTCTGTTCTACATATTTACAGGCAACATACACCTTCCCCTTCGAACTGTCCTGGATGAACTGACATTCTTGTTTCCATTCGTTTTGGAACTTGCAAGCGTATTTATATTGTGGGAAGGCGGACGTGAGAACAGGCTGTCCCCACTCAGTCTCAGGTCCGCATTGAGCTGGAGGGGGCGTGGCCTCCAGCTCCGGCTGAATACCGGGAGTTTGTCGGGAGAAAATCTCTGCCGGGAGGTTGTCGGGAGAGGCGCTGAATACAGGATTCTCCCGCTAAAAACGGGAGGGTTGGCAAGTATGATATATATATATATATACATATATTTATTTTATTATACATATAAATGAAATAAATACTTGAATTTCAGTGTTCTGGAGGCTATCCAGTAGATGGCAGTATTGTCCTGTTTAAGAGTGTCACAACATTGCTGTTTACGGCAGAAGAACTGCTTTACGGTAGACTAAACATGACTGCTGTTGTTGTGTGTTGTTACCGCGCTGGGAGGACGTTAATGAAACTGCCCAACAATAAACCCACATAAGAAACCAAGAACTCGCCCTCGATCATTCTACAGTTATGAAGTCATTGGGCAGGCAAGCTGTTTATATTGTGGGAAAGCGGACGTGAGAACAGGCTGTCCCCACTCAGGTCCACATTGAGCTGGAGGGGGCGTGGCCTCCAGCTCCGGCTGAATACCGGGAGTTTGTCGGGAGAAAATTTCTGTCGGGAGGTTATCGGGAGAGGCGCTGAATACCGGGAGTCTCCCGCTAAAAACGGGAGGGTTGGCAAGTATGCCATAAACCCCCCCTACACATTTCTATTACATATAAGACGTCCGGGGCTAATAGAAGTGTAGAAATTGATGTTCTGTGTACCACACACATACACACACACAGCAGGCCTAGACATGAGGAGGACAGAGAGTGTAGGTACACAGAACATCAGAGGGTCAAATGTGCGAGAAAATGAGAGCAGACAGTGTTGACCAACAATGTTGCAACCTCGTGTGGTAACCGCAGGTGCAGAAACACAAAAGAAGAATCCCTGTGGGATGCAGAAACTGGCAGAGAAATTTTACGTGCCACAATCATGTTGTTGTTACTCAGCCAGCGTTCGTGGGTCTGATGGACCCGTTGCATTTTGTGGCTTTTAATGCCTCACAATCAAACACTTTTATGTTAAAATACTGAACCGATGTTTATTGGGATAAGGTAAACATCTGTTCAGTATTTTAACATAAAAGTGTTTGATTGTGAGGCAATAAATGCCACAAAATGCAACGGGTCCATCAGACCCACGAACGCTGGCTGAGTAACAACAATATGGACATTACACAAGGGTTAAAATCCTGTCAATGGGAATTCCCATTGGGTGAATCATTTCGCATTGGAAGCCTCAGGGAAAATAGACAATTGATCAAGTACCATTGTTAGCAGTGCCTTTTCCACCGTGGAAACTTTAACAGGAACTCTCCCTAAATAGAGTTCCCCCTATGTGTTTCCACCTGTATAAGAGACACTGCAGCAGGAGAGCAAACGGCATCCTCAGGGAGTCATCCCACCTAGGTCACCACTGGCTTGAACTCTTGCCCTCAGGGAGGCGCTATAAGACCATGAAAGCAAGGACAAATAGACTGAAAAACAGTTTCTATTCTAGAGCTGTTATTGCCCTAAACTCTGCACTTCCCTGACCACTCACCACTTTATTAACTTGCTTAGCTCTGATAGAGATCTGTTGTGCAATTATGTTTTTACATTTTCTATTATTGTTTGTTGTCTTAAGAGTATTTTATGTAGGTTGTTTTAAAAGCACTGAGCTGGATTGCTGTTCAATTCCGTTGTTTCCATGCAATGACAATAAAGGTATCCTGATTCCGATGCCATCCCCGGGTTGGGAAGGAGATCTTGCCCCAAGTGGAGGAGTTCAAGTACCTGGGAGTCTTGTTCACGAGTGAGGGAAGAGTGGATCGTGTGATCGACAGGCGGATTGGTGCGGCGTCTTCAGTAATGCGGACGCTGTATCGATCCGTTGTGGTGAAGAAGGAGCTGAGCCGGAAGGCAAAGCTCTCAATTTACCGGTCGATCTACGTTCCCATCCTCACCTTTGGTCATGAGCTTTGGGTTATGACCGAAAGGACAAGATCACGGGTACAAGAGGCCGAAATTAGTTTCCTCCGCCGGGTTGCAGGTCTCTCCCTTAGAGATAGGGTGAGAAGCTCTGTCATCCGGGAGGAACTCAAAGTAAAGCCACTGCTCCTCCACATTGAGAGGAGCCAGATGAGGTGGTTCAGGCATCTGGTCAGGATGCCACCCGAACACCTCCCTAGAGAAGTGTTTCGGGCACGTCCGACCGGTAGGAGGCCACGGGGAAGACCCAGGACACGTTGGGAAGACTATGTCTCCCGGCTGGCCTGGGAACGCCTCGGGATCCCCCGGGAAGAGCTGGAAAAAGTGGCTGGGGAGAGGGAAGTCTGGGCTTCCCTGCTTAGGCTGCTGCCCCTGCGACCCAACCTCGGATAAGCGGAAGAAGATGGATGGATGGATGATTATGATTATGATTCTGAAAACTTCCCCGGGGTAGATTTAGTTCTTCAGGAACTATTTTCTGAAAGTCCCGCTGATTGGTTGAACATAGTTGATGTTGTTCCTAAAAACTTTTGTTTTACGAACACCACAAACGCCATCATGAAGTATGTGACGTGACTTGTTTACTATTTATTGTGTATTTCTATGACAACAAACCTGACAATGGAGAGAAAGAAGAACAAAAGGAACTTTTTACTTTGTGTGGCATCTTTGTGCTGAAGAACTCTGATTAAAAGTACCACTGATAGTCTCACACACACACTGGGTGTGGTGAAATGACCCTCTGCATTTGACCCATCCCCTTGTTCCACCCCCTGGGAGGTGAGGGGAGCAGTGAGCAGCAGCGGTGGCCGCGCTCGGGAAGCATTCTGGTGATTTAACCCCCAATTCCAACCCTTGGAACCCTTAGTGCCAAGCAGGGAGGTAATGGGTCCCAATTTTATAGTCTTTGGTATGACTCGGTTTGAACTCACGACCTACCGATCTCAGGGCGGACACTCTAACCACAAGGCCACTGAGCAGTTAGCTCAGTGATTAGCGGAATTATCTTGCAGTGCTTTTACTTAGCCATAGTCTTTAAACTAGTATGTGGATTACCGTATTTTCCGGACCATATAGGCGCACCAGATTATAAGGTGCACTGCCGATGAGCGGGGCTATTTTTATACAAAAGGCGCATTGCATTATAAGGTGCATTGAAGGGGTCATATTATTATGATTTTTTTCTATATGTAAAATACTTCCTTGTGGTTTACATAACATGTGATGGTGGTTCTTTGGTCAAAATGTTGCATAGATGATGTTTTACTGATCATCTTCAAGTTGTTTCCTGACAGTGGCTTCTGGATGCGCTATTTTGTGGGCGGTCTTATTTACGTGGCTCACCTTCGACGGCGTTTTCTCCCCGTCATCTTTGTTGTAGCGATGTAGCGTGCAAGAACGGAAGTGGAAGAAGTGTCAAAAGATGGCGCTAACTGTTTTAATGACATTCAGACTTTACTTCAATCAATAACAGAGCAGCATCTCCTCATCCGTGGCCGGAAATGTGTCCCGTGAAAAACCGTCCCACCGGAACCTTCTAATAACTAAAGTTCCTTGGGTGAATAATGTAAACTCACTACACCAGTAGTTTTTAGCGCTTTCATGGCGATATATAAGTTAGAACTTTGCACTACTATATATTAGAAATGGCAACAGCGGAGGATGAATGTCCCATAACAAGAAGATAGAGAAAAAGAAGACGCTTATCGACTACGGTGTCAGCACAGACTACAAAGGCGGACTCGCACACATTTATAGTCCGAAAAATACGGTAATGTATTCATTTTTTCAAACTTCAAAGCAATGAGAGGGGGACAGGCTCTTTTAAACATATTTACAGAGGAACATTAACAATTCAGCCGGACTTCGAAGCGGCTTTGCGAGCTGCAAACTGCTTGGACTCAACGTTTTTTGAGAAGAAACGTAAAAAAGAAAGAACAAGTGGAACGAAGGCAAAACACATATTCACCATTTACTTTGCTATACTTTCTAAAAGTGGTAATTGACACACCATTTGTGTAGTTATTCATCTTAACCCCGGTTGAACCGAATGCTAATGCTAACAAGCTTGCGCTAAATCTGATGCGTTTGCGTCGTCGTCGTGGAATTAACACTGACATTTATTCCTTATGTATTATTTACCGCTGAAGTGGACCATACGAACTTTTCTGACCCTCGTGAATTCATTCATTACTGAGAGGACAACTTTCTGACATGTGCACAAAATTACTTAAATGCAGAATTATTAAATGTAAAATCCAGTACTCTTTTTTTCGTTAAAATATTGTTTTGTATATCATGGCTTACTATTTCACATACTTATATTTAAGTAAAATAAATACGACTGTTTATTTACATGATATCAGTGTAGAAATATACTGTAACACTCCTCCATACGTCATCAGTTTGATTTGTATAAACTACCGTGAAATGTGGTGGAAACACAAACCACACACTTCTACAGGAAGCTATAGTTGCAGGATCTAAAGTTCCTGAACTTTTGGAAGAAAAGGGGCTATTGTCATTTTGTCATTGTCATTATTTAGTGTTTATGTACCTAAATCAAAAACTCTTGGGCTATTTCAGAACTGTGAAAACCCACCATACTCAAACTGTGTGTAAACGTTGAAAACTAAACACAAGGTTGACTACAGCCACAGTTGTTAATTAGAGATTAAAGCGGTTACAGCCGAGTAGTTCAATTTATTACACCTGAATTGCTTTAAGTCTCGGGATGCAACCTACGATTATTTTGATGGTTGAATAGCCATAAACAAATAGCTTTATAAGTACTATTCAGTGTCTTGTCAAATATTGAGGCATGTTGCTAACTAAGAAATTTAATTCAAACTAACTTTTCTGCTCATTAAAGTCTTACAAAGGAACTAATAATAACTCTCTGATACTTTTGTCCAAATTGGAAACATTGAGGAATATAATTGAGATCTGTAGCTCTATTCATGTGTCTGACAATACAACTATTTTGTCCTTTTTAAAATAAAATAAAAGCAAGGGCAAGCAAAGTGCTGATAAAAAAAAACAAATAATACTATTTCTATAAAAAAACTAAGCAATGTGCAGCAATGAAAACACCAAGGCTAGCTGGCCTCCTCAAAAAGAAAATATCATTTTATGATTACGATGATGTGTTCAGAAAGCTGCACACATATATATATATATATATATATATATATATATATATATATATATATATATATATATATATATATATATATATATATATATATATATATATATATATGTATATATATATATATATATATATATATATATATATATATATATATATATATATATATATATATATATATATATATATATATATATATATATTTTTATATATATATATATATATATATATATATATATATATATATATATATATATATATATATATATATATATATATATATATATATATATATACACTACCGTTCAAAAGTTTGGGGTCACATTGAAATGTCCTTATTTTTGAAGGAAAAGCACTGTACTTTTCAATGAAGATAACTTTAAACTAGTCTTAACTTTAAAGAAATACACTCTATACATTGCTAATGTGGTAAATGACTACTCTAGCTGCAAATGTCTGGTTTTTAGTGCAATATCTGCATAGGTGTATAGAGGCCCATTTCCAGCAACTATCACTCCAGTGTTCTAATGGTACAATGTGTTTGCTCATTGGCTCGGAAGGCTAATTGATGAGTAGAAAACCATTGTGCAATCATGTTCACACGTCTGAAAACAGTTTAGCTCGTTACAGAAGCCACAAACCTGACCTTCCTTTGAGCAGATTGAGTTTCTGGAGCATCACATTTGTGGGGGTCAATTAAATGCTCAAAATGGCCAGAAAAAGAGAACTTTCATCTGAAACTCGACAGTCTACTCTTGTTCTTAGAAATGAAGGCTATTCTACAAAATTGTTTGGGTGACCCCAAACTTTTGAACGGTAGTGTATATATATATATATATATATATATATATATATATATATATATATATATATATATATATATATATATATATATATATATATATATATATATATATATATATATATATATATATATATATATATATATATATATATATATATATATATATATGTGTATATATAGATATGTATTTTTATGTATGTATGTATATATATATATATATATATATATATATATATATATATATATATATATATATATATATATATATATATATATATATATATATATATATACATATATATATATATATATATACATATATATATATATATATATATATATATATATATATATATATATATATATATATATATATATATATATATGAATGTGTATATATATATATATGTGTATGTGTATATATATATATATATATATATACAGTATATATGAATGTGTATATATATATATATATATATATATATATATATATATATATATATATATATACATACTGTGTATATATATATATATATATATATATATATATATATATATATATATGAATGTGTATATATATATATATATATATATATATATATATATATATGAATGTGTATATATATATATATATATATATATATGTGTATGTACAAATTGCAGTCATATTAGGATATAATATACATTCAATTATAGCTAATGCTAATTGTCCAAATCAGTATAATTAGCAATTAGCTAAGAACACCCAACGCTAATATGTACATAGTTCGGTTGGAATGTAACATTGGAAAGTTGCCGCCCTCTAGACATGTGTAAATGTTGCAAACGGCCGCTTTAAGTAAATGTAACATGTTACTCCCCGCCTCTGGTCTTGCCCAAGGACACAACGGCAGTGACTATGAAGGCAGAAGGCGGTTTCCTTTCTAATTGGCCGTTACACCATCTCATTTGGCAGCGCCATGTTGTGGACCCCGTCGGTAGTACTCCACCATCTAAACACTGCAGCTCCATGCACCGTAATCTTTTGACTGGTTGACAGGGAATTGGCACTCCCGTCCATCAAACGCCAATGTTGCATTTTTCTCAAACAGAACCCGTCCAAGTAGAAAGTAACACCAAGTGATGGATGTCCTCCAGACAGGGATTAAGGGAATCACTGTTAAAAAAAGGATCACTACTTTGGATTTCGCTGCTGATGCCTTGAAGTCCCTTGCCGACCTCTGCCGAGCATACGTTATGAAGGCCTGATTCACAGCTTATTACCTACACTGGAAGAAAAGCCTCATCTGGAAGGTGTGCCATCAAAAAAGAGAGGCTCAGACGGATAAGAGCGAATGAAACGGCATTCTTCTTCATACAATGCGTCCACTCCGTCAGACCGTGGATCCGTGAGTGCAATGCCTGATGAGCCTCCACCAGGCAGCTCTTATAACGCATGGATCAATTGGGGCCTCGATGGCAACGAAGGGTCAGCGGGGTTTGATCACTTACAGTCCTCAAGTAGCGCTGCCTGTAAAACACCACCACTCCCGATATGTTCCCTGTTCGTCAATTAGCGGGAGTGTAGTGAGCAGAGGGGTCAGTGAGAGGGGTCGGTGTCAGGACAGATCCAGGTGGATTCTGAAAGATGTGCTGGGCTGAAACCAAACTGATTACAATCCCGTTCTCCATTTCTACAAAACCAGTGAAGTGGTCACGTTATGTAAATGGTAAATAAAAACAGAATGCAATGATTTGCAAATCCTTTTCAACTTATATTCAATTGAATAGACTGCAAAGACAAGATATTTAATGTTCCAACTGAGAAACTACATTTTGTTTCCCAAATAATCAGAATTTAATGGCAGCAACACATTGCAAGGGGCATTTTTACCACTGTGTTACATGGCCTTTCCTTTTAACAACACTCAGTAAACGTTTGGGAACTGAGGAAACACATTTTTGAAGCTTCTCAAGTGGAATTATTTCCCATTCTTGCTTGATGTACAGCTTAAAGGCCTACTGAAATGATTTTTTTTAATTTAAACGGGGATAGCAGATCTATTCTATGTGTCATACTTGATCATTTCGTGATATTTCCATATTTTCGCTGAAAGGATTTAGTATAGAACAACGACGATAAAGATCGCAACTTTTGGTATCTGATAAAAAAAAGGCTTGCCCCTACCGGAAGTAGCGTGACGTAGTCAGTTGAACATATACGCAAAGTTCACTATTGTTTACAATGATGGCCGCATGAAGTGAGAGAGATTCGGACCGAGAAAGCGACGATTTCCCCATTAATTTGAGCGAGGATGAAAGATTTGTGGATGAGTAAAGTGCAAGTGAAGGACTAGTGGGGAGTTGAAGCTATTCAGATAGGGAAGATGCTGTGAGAGGCGGGGGTGACCTGATATTCAGCTGGGAATGACTACAACAGTAAATAAACACAAGACATATATATACTCTATTAGCCACAACACAACCAGGCTTATATTTAATATGCCACAAATTAATCCCACATAAAAACACCTAGGTGTTTGTTATGCTAGCTCCTAACTACTAGCTACTAGCTCGAGCTAGTTATCGCAAGCGATCAAATGTTTGGAAGCGTACTCACGGTATCGCGTCTGCGTCTGTTAACGAAGTCAAAGTCCTCCTGGTAAGAGTCTCTGTTGTCCGAGTTCTTCGATCTTGACTGCATCTTTCGGGAATGTAAACAATGAAACACCGGCTGTGTTGTGTTGCTGACTTCCCTCGCAAAATACTCCGCTTCGCACCGACTTTCTTCTTTGCTTGCTCAGCTTCTTTCTCCATAATGCAATGAACAAATTGCAACAGATTCACCAACACAGATGTCCAGAATACTGTGGAATTATGAGATGAAAACAGCTATTTTGTATTGGCTTCAATGGGGAAGCCATACCTGTGTTCTACTGGCTACGTCACGCGCATACGTCATCCTCAAAGGCGTTTTGAACCGGAAGTTCCCCGGGGAATTTAAAATTGCACTATATAAGTTAACCCGGCCGTATTGGCATGTGTTGCAATGTTAAGATTTCATCATTGATATATAAACTATCAGACTGCGTGGTCGCTAGTAGTGGCTTTCAGTAGGCCTTTTAGTTGTTCAACAGTCCGGGGGTCTACGTTGTGGTATTTTAGGCTTCATAATGCGCCACACATTTTCAATGGGAGACAGGTCTGGACTACAGGCAGGCCAGTCTAGTACCCGCACTCTTTTACTACGAAGCCACGCTGTTGTAACACCTGGCTTGGCATTGTCTTGCTGAAATAAGCAGGGGCGTCCATGATAACGTTGCTTGGATGTCAACATATTTTGCTCCAAAACCTGTATGTACCTGAATAATGCCTTCACAGATGTGTAAGTTACCCATGCCTTGGGCACTAATACACACCCATACCATCACGGGTGCTGGCTTTAGAACTTTACGCCTAGAACAGTCCGGATGGTTATTTACCTCTTTGATCCGGAGGACACGACGTTCACAGTTTCCGAAAACAATTTGAAATGTGGACTCGTCAGACCGCAGAACACTTTTAAACTTTGCATCAGTCCATCTTAGATGAGCGAAGCCGGCGGCGTTTCTGGGTGTTGTTGATAAACGGCTTTGGCTTTTCATGGTAGAGTTTTAACTTGCACTTACAGATGTAGCGACCAACTGTAGTTACTGACAGTGGTTTTCTGAAGTGTTCCTGAGCCCATGTGGTGATATCCTTTACACACTGATTTCGCTTTTTGATGCAGTACCGCCTGAGGGATCATCGCTTACGTGCAGTGATTTTTCCAAATTCGCTGAACCTTTTGATGCTATTACGGACCGTAGATGGTGAAATCCCTAAATTCCTTGCAATAGCTGGTTGATAAATGTTGTTCTTAAACTGTTCAACAATTTGCTCACGCATTTGTTGACAAAGTGGTGACCCTCGCCCCGCCCTTGTTTGTGAATGACTGAGCATTTCACGGAATCATGGCACCCACCTGTTCCCAATTAGCCTCTTCACCTGTGGGATGTTCCAAATAAGTGTTTGATGAGCATTCCTCCACTTTTTTTAGTCTTTTGTGCCACTTGTGCCAGCTTTTTTTGAAACACGTTGGAGGCATCAAATTCCAAATGAGCTAATATTTGCAAAAAATAACAACGTTTCTCAGTTCGAACTTTAAATATGTTGTCTTTGCAGTCCATTCAACTGAATATAGGTTGAAAAGGATTTGCAAATCATTATATTCTGTTTTTATTTACCATTTACACAACGTGACAACTTCACTGGTTTTGGGTTTTGTACATGCATTTGTGTTCTAGTCCATCTTTGTCAGTTATGCTAGGTTCACACCAACGGCGCTTCGACGGCGCTTTAAAGCGGCATGTAAAGCGGCGTTATAGCGTAACAAAGCGTGATTAAAGCGTGAGGGTCGTAATGGATGGTGGGAAAGCTTGTAGTGAAGCGGGACATGCGGCAAGTTCGCCAAAAATTTTTAAACGGTTTAAAAAAATTTGGCGCTCTGTCAAGGATGGAATAAAGCGCAGAGAGCGTATCAAAGCGTGACAAAGCCTGACAAAGCTTGACTCAAAGCGTAGGAAAGCTTAACAGATATTGGTTCAAAGTGCGGACCCCAGTCTACAACTACAAATAGGAAGTGACTGTGATATTGACTAGTGACATTGAATATAAAAAAATAAAAGAAATGCCTTTTATTATTGTCACCTAGCATAAGAAATGAAAGATAGATATTTATTAAGATGACAAAGAAATAAAAGAAATGAAGATATACAACATAATAAATAATAAACATAATATAACGAAAAAAAAAGAGAAATTGAAAAAATAAATGAATATAAAACACAATAAATAATAAATAATAAACATAATATAACGGGGAAAAAAGAGAAATTGAAAAAATGAATGAATATAAAAAATAAAAGAAATGCCTTTTATTATTGTCAACTAGCATAAGAAATAAAAGATAGATATTTATTAAGATGACAAAGAAATAAAAGAAATGAAGATATAAAACATAATAAATAATAAACATAATATAACGAAAAAAAAGAGAAATTGAAAAAAATAAATGAATATAAAAAATGTGTGGAAAACAGTATACTGAGTTTTTCACATTTTTTTTAACTTATTTGTTTATCATATTTCTCTTTTTTAATACATTATGTGTTTTATCCTGTATTTAATAAAACAAAAATAGAAATCAAATACATAGATAAATCTAAAAAAATGTGGGGAAAACTTAGTATACTGAGTTTTTCACATTTTTTTTAACTTATTTGTTTATCATATTTCTCTTTTTTAATACATTATGTGTTTTATCCTGTATATAATAAAACAAAAAGAGAAATCAAATACATAGATAAATCTAAAAAAAATGTGGGGAAAACTTAGTATACTGAGTTTTTCACATTTTTTTTTACTTATTTGTTTATCATATTTCTCTTTTTTAATACATTATGTGTTTTATCCTGTATATAATAAAACAAAAAGAGAAATCAAATACATAAATAAATCTAAAAAAAATGTGGGGAAAACTTAGTATACTGAGTTTTTCACATTTTGTTCTTATTTTTGCTGTAACAATTGCACAACAGAGCTTGACAATCGTGTCAGAGCCTGATTTAAAGCGTCAGGATCGCATCAAAGCGTAATAAAGTTCAATAAAGCGTAATAAAACGTATCAAAGCGTGATTTCAAGCGTATCAAAGCGGCATCAAATCGTGAGGAACGGTAACAAAGGGGCAACTAATTCGTATCAGAGCGTATCAAAGCATAACATTACTTCGGAGATCGGGATATTCGTGGAAAAATTGACAAAAATGACGGCGCTTTGCTCGCCGCTTTAAAGCGCGGCAAACGCCGTTGATGTGAGCCAAGCATTAGGGATTGCATCTGATATTGAAGAGCTAAATAAAGCAACCATTGTGCTGCAATACTATAGGAATGGAGCTTGGATATACTTTAGGAGTAGTCAGTGTACAGCTTGTACCTCACACGTCCAAATGTTGTCCAAAGCGACAGTGACATTGTTTACTAGCACTGCCTGAAACTTCTTGAGCAGAGAATTCCCAGAGCGGCACAGGCTGTTACCGGAATCCACTTCTCCATGATGACATCAATGGTGGATGTTAGGCAGCTACTCCTCCACCTTTCTTTCGCTCCAGAATGCCTCACTGGTGCTCAATTGGGTTCAGGTGGTGAGGGAATACACTTTGGCTACTCCATCACCTTCACTTTTATCTCGCTGAGCAAGGCACTTGTCATCCTGGGAGTGTTTAAGTTCCTTATCATGGTTCTGAAGGAAAAATGTCACAGTACTTACTGGAATTCATGCGGTGTCATTTTCAGTGCATTGTAAGTACAATTGAGCTTATTTTCGTGGCGTGAATTAAATTAAAGTAAAAATTAATTACTTTGGGGATATTGATCATGAAATGATGTTCCTAGATTAAATACATGTTAATAAATACATTTTTTTAAAGAGAAAAAGCTGTATACGTTCTCCCATGCTGGTGCTACAGCACACATCTCATTGTGCTAAATGTGGAGGTTTTAAGTTGAACTAAATGTGATCTCTGAAAGGGGTACATTCTTCAATCAATGTTTATTTATATAGCCCTAAATCACAAGTGTCTCAAAGGGCTGCACAAGCCACAACGACATCCTCGGTTCAGAGCCCACATAAGGGCAAGGAAGAACTCACCACCCAGTGAGACGTCAATGTGAATGACTATGAGAAACCTTGGAGAGGACCGCAGATGTGGTTGACACCCCCCCCCCCTCTAGGGGAGACCGGATGCAATGGACGTCGAGTGGGTCTAACATAATATTGTGAGAGTCCAGTCCATAGTGGATCTAACATAATAGTGAGAGTCCAGTCCATAGTGGATTTAACATAATAGTGTGAGAGTCCAGTCCATAGTGGATCTAACATAATAGTGTGAGAGTCTAGTCCATAGTGGATCTAACATAATAGTGAGAGCCCAGTCCATAGTGGATCTAGCATAAGAGTGTGAGAGTCCAGTCCATAGTGGATTTAACATAATAGTGTGAGAGTCCAGTCCATAGTGGATCTAACATAATAGTGTGAGAGTCTAGTCCATAGTGGATCTAACATAATAGTGTGAGAGTCCAGTCCATAGTGGATCTAACATAATATTGTGAGAGTCCAGTCCACAGTGGATCTAACATAATAGTGAGAGTCCAGTCCATAGTGGATCTAACATAATAGTGAGAGTCCATTCCATAGTGGATCGAACATAATAGTGAGAGTCCAGTCCATAGTGGATTTAACATAATAGTGTGAGAGTCCAGTCCATAGTGGGTCTAGCATAATAGTGAGAGTCCAGTCCATAGTGGATCTAACATAATAGTGTGAGAGTCCAGTCTATAGTGGATCTAACATAATAGTGAGAGTCCAGTCCATAGTGGATCTAACATAATAGTGTGAGAGTCCAGTCCATAGTGGATCGACATAATAGTGAGAGTCCAGTCCATAGTGGATTCAACATAATAGTGTGAGAGTCCAGTCCATAGTGGATCTAACAAAATAGTGAGAGTCCAGTCCATAGTGGATCTAACATAATAGTGTGAGAGTCCAGTCCATAGTGGATCTAACATAATAGTGTGAGAGTCCAGTCCATAGTGGATCTAGCATAATATTGTGAAAGTCCAGTCCATAGTGGATCTAACATATTAGTGAGAGTCCAGTCCATAGTGGATCTAACATAATAGTGTGAGAGTCCAGTCCATAGTGGATCTAACATAATAGTGAGAGTCCAGTCCACAGTGGGGCCAGCAGGAGATCATCTTGAGTGGAGACAGGTCAGCAAATTCCGGATCAAAGTACAGTAACACACCAAAACGGCGTCCATAGTCCCACCAGCAGCTGTTACAGCTGCAATGTCCGAGGCCGCCAGTGTGCAAAAGTGTCACGCTGTTCACATTCGCCTCAAAGTTTACAGTCTGTGAAACCTTCCCCAACTTCTGGCCAGCGCACAGCAGGTAGAACCAACTTTCCTTTCCCGCCTTCCGTAACTGGCGGCGCCTGAATGGGCGTTCCTGTGATGGCGGCCCTAAGTGCAGCACACTCGTGGGATTACAGTTTTCCCCATGAATCCGCCTTGTTAGCCACAGTTCACACACACGACTCACTAGGACGACTGCAGAGTCGTACACAAACAATGAGGCGGTCTTTTGATAAATATTTGAACATTGGGAACCTCCTGAATCACAACAGTTATATTCATGTAATCACTTTGAAGTAATCATTTTTGACAAGGACAGAAACAAGAAGCCCTTCATGTCTATGAAGTTAGCAGTTTTGTATTGGGAGTGTCCCGATACAAATGTTTTTGTACAATACTAAATTTGGAGCCTTGAGTATTGGCCAATACCAATATTGATCCGATGCGATATCGCCACGAATCATACATGGTTGTATGACTTTGTAGTATGGACTCTTAGAAAAGGCTCGATCATGTCATAATCAGTTGGTGGTGAACCCCGAGATGCAGGAAAATATGACTTTAATAGGATAACAGGAGACAGGATACCAGGAAACCAATCACCGAGCCCTGACTGGAGGGCGAGGCAGGCATAAATAGCAGCCAGCTGGTTGACAACCGGTGTGGCCAGGCTGCCAATCAGCAGCAGGTGAGGGGAAACCGCACTCAGGGAGCCGAGCAGGAAATGGAACCACAATAAGAGCGCTGACAAGGAAACACAACCCAACGTAAAATGTGACAGATCACCTCAGATAGAGTGATATAGTCCGAAAAATACGGTATATTAAGTACTATAAGGCAGTGAATCTCAAATTGTGGTACGCAGGCTCCATCTAGTGGTACGCCAAAGATTATTTTCCTGTGTACTGTTTAAACTGTGTAACGTTACAGTGGTCAAAAATATGAATTAATTATTAATTATTGGGGACGGCGTGGGGCGGTTGGGAGAGTGTCCGTGCCAGCAACCTGAGGGTTCCCTGGTTCGATCCCCACCTGCTAGCAACCTCGTCACGTGCGTCGTGTCCTTGGGCAAGACACCTCAACCTTGCTCCTGATTGTGGTTAGGGCCTTGCATGGCAGCTCCCGCCATCAGTGTGTGAATGTGTGTGTGTGAATGTGGAAATAGTGTCAAAGCGCTTTGGGTACCTTGAAGGTACAAACCCCGTTTCCATATGAGTTGGGAAATGGTGTTAGATGTAAATATAAACGGAATACAATGATTTACACAAATAATACATGAACCCACGCATCGCAACGGTAATACAATAGATCTAGTGCTTGTCAGGGGTGTCACCACCTCCAAAGTTATGATACTTCCATATACTAAAGTAATGTCCGATCATTACCTTATAAAATTTGAAGTTTTGACTCTTTGTCAACAAGTTAATAATAATAATAACTGCTATAGCGGCCGCAACATTAATGCTGCCACAACGATGACTCTTGCTGACCTACTGCCTTCGGTAATAGCACCATTCCCAAATTATGTCGGCTCTATTGATAAACTCACTAACAACTTTGACGATGCCTTGCGCGAAATTATTGATAGTATAGCACCGCTAAAGCAAAAAAGGGCCCCTAAAAGGCGCACCCCATGGTTTACAGAAGAAATTAGAGCTCATAAATTATCATGTAGAAAACTGGAACGCAAATGGCGCGCGACTAAACTTGAGGTTTTCCATCAAGCATGGAGTGATAGTTTAATAACTTATAAACGCATGCTTACCTTAGCTAAAACTAAATACTACTCAAATCTCATCCGCCTCAACAAAAACGATCCTAAATTTCTGTTTAGTACAGTAGCATCGCTAACCCAACAAGGGACTCCTCCCAGTAGCTCCACCCACTCGGCAGATGATTTTATGAATTTCTTTAATAAGAAAATTGAACTCATTAGAAAGGAGATTAAAGACAACGCATCCCAGCTACAACTGGGCTCTATTAACACAAATACGACTGTATATACGACGGACACTGCCCTCCAAAATAGTCTCTCTATTTTTGATGAAATAACATTAGAGGAATTATTACAGCGTGTAAGTGGGATAAAACAAACAACATGTTTACTTGACCCACTTCCTGGGAAACTTATCAAGGAACTGTTTGTATTATTAGGTCCATCAGTGTTAAATATTATAAACTTATCACTTTCCTCCGGCACTGTTCCCCTAGCATTCAAAAAAGCGGTTATTCATCCTCTGCTCAAAAGACCTAACCTCGATCCTGACCTCATGGTAAACTACCGACCGGTCTCCCACCTTCCGTTTATTTCCAAAATTCTCGAAAAAACTGTTGCACAGCAGCTAAATGAACACTTAGTGACTAACAATCTCTGTGAACCTTTTCAATCCGGTTTCAGGGCAAATCACTCTACGGAGACAGCCCTCGCAAAAATGACTAATGATCTATTGCTAACGATGGATTCTGATGCGTCATCTATGTTGCTGCTTCTTGATCTTAGCGCCGCTTTCGATACCGTCGATCATAATATTTTATTAGAGCGTATCAAAACACGTATTGGTATGTCAGACTTAGCCTTGTCTTGGTTTAACTCTTATCTTACTGACAGGATGCAGTGCGTCACCCATAACAATGTGACCTCGGACTATGTCAAGGTAACGTGCGGAGTTCCCCAGGGTTCGGTTCTTGGCCCTGCACTCTTTAGTATTTACATGCTGCCGCTGGGTGACATCATACGCAAGTACGGTGTTAGCTTTCACTGTTATGCTGATGACACCCAACTCTACATGCCCCTAAAGCTGACCAACACGCCGGACTGTAGTCAGCTGGAGGCGTGTCTTAATGAAATTAAACAATGGATGTCCGCTAACTTTTTGCAACTCAACGCTAAGAAAACGGAAATGCTGATTATCGGTCCTGCTAGACACCAACATCTATTTAATAATACCACCTTAACATTTGACAACCAAACAATTAAACAAGGAGACTCGGTAAAGAATCTGGGTATTATCTTCGACCCAACTCTCTCGTTTGAGTCACACATTAAGAGTGTTACTAAAACGGCCTTCTTTCATCTCCGTAATATCGCTAAAATTCGTTCCATCTTGTCCACTAGCGACGCTGAGATCATTATTCATGCGTTCGTTACGTCTCGTCTCGATTACTGTAACGTATTATTTTCGGGCCTCCCTATGTCTAGCATTAAAAGATTACAGTTGGTACAAAATGCGGCTGCAAGGCTTTTGACAAAAACAAGAAAGTTTGATCATATTACGCCTATACTGGCTCACTTGCACTGGCTTCCTGTGCACTTAAGATGCGACTTTAAGGTTTTACTACTTACGTATAAAATATTACACGGTTTAGCTCCAGCCTATCTCGCCGATTGTATTGTACCATATGTCCCGACAAGAAATCTGCGTTCAAAGAACTCCGGCTTATTAGTGATTCCCAGAGCCAAAAAAAAGTCTGCGGGCTATAGAGCGTTTTCTATTCGGGCTCCAGTACTCTGGAATGCCCTCCCGGTAACAGTTAGAGATGCTACCTCAGTAGAAGCATTTAAGTCCCATCTTAAAACTCATTTGTATAATCTAGCCTTTAAATAGACCCCCCCTTTTTTAGACCAGTTGATCTGCCGTTTCTTTTCTTCTCTCCTCTTCTCCCCTGTCCCTTGCGAGGGGGAGTTGCATAGGTCCGGTGGCCATGGATGAAGTGCTGGCTGTCCAGAGCCGGGACCCCGGGTGGACCACTAGCCTGTGCATCGGTTGGGGACATCTCTGCGCTGCTGACCCGTCTCCGCTCGGGATGGTTTCCTGTTGGCCCCGCTGTGGACTGGACTCCCGCTGATGTGTTGGATCCACTGTGGACTGGACTTTCACAATGTTATGTCAGACCCACTCGACATCCGTTGCTTTCGGTCTCCCCTAGAGGGGGGGGGTTACCCACATATGCGGTCCTCTCCAAGGTTTCTCATAGTCATTCACCGACGTCCCACTGGGGTGAGTTTTTCCTTGCCCGTATGTGGGCTCTGTACCGAGGATGTCGTTGTGGCTTGTACAGCCCTTTGAGACACTTGTGATTTAGGGCTATATAAATAAACATTGATTGATTGATTGATTTGCAAATCATTTCCAACCCATATTCAGTTGAATATGCTACAAAGACAACATATTTGATGTTCAAAATGATAAACATTTTTTTTTTTTTGCAAATAATCATTAACTTTAGAATGTGATGCCAGCAACACGTGACAAAGAAGTTGGGAAAGGTGGCAATAAATACTGATAAAGTTGAGGAATGCTCATCAAACACTTATTTGGAACATCTCACAGGTGAACAGGCAAATTGGGAACAGGTGGGTGCCATGATTGGGTATAAAAGTAGATTCCATGAAATGCTCAGTCATTCACAAACAAGGATGGGGCGAGGGTCACCACTTTGTCAACAAATGCGTGAGCAAATTTTTGAACAGTTTAAGAAAAACCTTTCTCAACCAGCTATTGCAAGGAATTTAGGGATTTCCCCATCTACGCTCCGTAATATCATCAAAGGGTTCAGAAAATCTGGAGAAATCACTGCACGTAAGCAGCTAAGCCCGTGACCTTCCATCCCTCAGGCTGTACTGCATCAACAAGCAACATCAGTGTGTAAAGGATATCACCGCATGGGCTCAAACCGTTTATCAACAACACCCAGAAACGCCGTCGGCTTCGCTGGGCCTGAGCTCATCTAAGATGGACTGATGCAAAGTGGAAAAGTGTTCTGTGGTCTGACGAGTCCACATTTCAAATTGTTTTTGGAAACTGTGGACGTCGTGTCCTCCGGACCAAAGAGGAAAAGAACCATCTGGATTGTTCTAGGCGCAAAGTTGAAAAGCCAGCATGTGTGATGGTATGGGGGTGTATTAGTGCCCAAGACATGGGTAACTTACACATCTGTGAAGGCGCCATTAATGCTGAAAGGTACGTACAGGTTTTGGAGCATCCAAGCAACGTTACCATGGACGCCCCTGCTTATTTCAGCAAGACAATGCCAAGCCACGTGTTACATCAACGTGGCTTCATAGTAAAAGAGTGCGGGTACTAGACTGGCCTGCCTGTAGTCCAGACCTGTCTCCCATTGAAAATGTGTGAAGCCTAAAATAGCAGAAGGGAGACCCCCGGACTGTTGAACAACTTAAGCTGTACATCAAGCAAGAATGGGAAAGAATTCCACCTGAGAAGCTTCAAAAATGTGTCTCCTCAGTTCCCAAACCTTTACTGAGTGTTGTTAAAAGGAAAGGCCATGTAACACAGTGGTGAACATGCCCTTTCCCAACTACTTTGGCACGTGTTGCAGCCATGAAATTCCAAGTAAATTATTTTTTGCAAAAAAAATAAATAAAGTTTATGAGTTTGAACATCAAATATGTTGTCTTTGTAGTGCATTCAACTGAATATGGCTTGAAAAGGATTTGCAAATCATTGTATTCCGTTTATATTTACATCTAACACAATTTCCCAACTCATATGGAAACGGGGGTTTGTAGAAAAGCACTCTACAAGTATTATTTGTTAAATAAAACCTCCGCCTTGTTTTTTTAATGAATACTTGGGCCTACTTGCACTGTTTTAACGAGGTCATGATGGCGGTACTCGGAGAGCCACATTTTGACTGAGGTGAGTGAAGAAGGTTTGAGAACCACCGCTCTAAGGGATGGAAACCAGCATGTCATAGTTTGATTTATTGATTTGTTTTGTTTTTGTTTCACCTACTTTCATTTTGCTTCCAACCCAAAAAAGGGACAATTGACTGATTGAGAGGCGTTTGTGTGTTTGGTTCTGAGTGTGTTTTCTCAGCATTTGTAATGAAAACTGAAATGATACAAATCCTTTTTTTGTGTGCAGGTTGGCAGGCAATAAGGCTTGACAGAAGATGCGACGGGGCCGGTGTTTTATCAGATGGCTGGGGACAGGAATGGCCGTCGTCTATTTGCTAAACGTGGTCTGGGGCCAAGACACAGACGGTAAGAGCGGAGTGTCATGTCAGAAACTGTCCGTACGGATGCTGTTTGGACGGGATGAAGGGATGATTGCATGTGCCATTGACGTTTGTACAAAGGAGCAGCGGGAACAAACATTGTTGTAAACATGGACTATTTTCAAACTTCTATTCAAGTGTCGTTTGACAAGATCCTCAACAGTGCTAATCTTATCACAACTACACTTTTGTATAATAGATTTTATTTGTAAAAAGCACTTTACGTTGAGCAAACAACCTCCAAGTGCCACAGTGTTAAAAAAAGAAAAAGAAAATAGTAATAATAATAATAATTAAAGCTGCAAGCAGCGTTGGTCGGGTCCGCATTTTGGCTGGTGCTAGTCCTAGGTGTCCCAATACTTTTGTCCAGTGGTAGTCCTGAGTGAGACCTACATAGAGGTTTTTGTTGCATGTCTCTGCGATATTCGTACTGGGAGTTAGAGGAAGTTGTGTCTGTGTTTTTTTCCTATGTGCTGCGGCACAGTGGTTCTTTTCTTTGAAGGCTCATAAAATCAAAACCGTAGCACTTATTAAAACACTTTCTGCAACTTTTAATCAGAAGGGTTCAATCTCTCTCCTGTAGCACTTTGAAGCCAAAATGACAAATGCGCTCAGAGGAGATAATGTTTGATGTTTGGTGACCGATGTTTGGTGACTGATTTTAGCACTTTTCTTTTAAAATGAAGTTCTTTTAATCTTCTTTCATAAAATAAAAAAATGTTTTATTGTGACCTTTTCTGTATAAATACTACTTATCCCATAGTGTGGCTGTTCCTATAACCTTATATTTATAGTTGTATGTATTCTGTTTTTTTTATTTTATTATTCTGGCAAAATTCAGATGTAATCCTATTTAAAACATTTTTTTTTTACACAATTACACAAAACATTTAGTTTTTTATCGCAATACACCTTTTTTCTTATGCTCTCACAACTTTATTCTTGTAATGTTTGGAATTGTATTTAATAATGTTCCAACTTTTTTTCTTGCACTATTACACTTTTTTTTTTTTTTTTTTTTCTTGACTGATTTAAGCCCCTTTCTTCTAAAATTAACTTCTTTTAATCTTCTTTCATAAAATTAAAAAATATATATTGTGACTTTTTCTGTATAAATACTACTTATCCCATGTATATAACCTTATATTTATAGTAGTATTTATTCTGTTTTTTTATTTTTATTATTATTCTGGCAAAATTCAGATGTAATCCTATTTAAAAAAAAATGTTTTACACAATTACAAAAAACATTTTTTTTTTTATTGCAATCCATCATTTTTTCTTATGCTCTCACAACTTTATTCTTGTATTGTTTGGACTTTTATTTAATAATGTTCCAACTTTTTTCCTCAAACTATTACACTTTTTTTTTTTTTTTTTCATGACTGATTTTAGCACTTTTCTTCTAATATTGACTTATTTGAATCTTCTTTCATTACATAAAACAATTGTTATTGTGACTTTATCCTGCAAAGTGCGGCTGTTCCTATAACGTTAATAGTTTTATTTATTCCGTTGTTTTTTTTATTCTGGCAAATTTCAGATGTAATCCTATTTAAAACATTTTTATTGTAGTTATTTGACTTTGTCATTTTGTGGTACTACCCCTAATACTGCAAAGTGGTTTCAAAGTGTTTGCAGGAAAAAACATAAAAAATAAATACAATTAAAAAAACCTGCTTCTTTATAATACAGGAAGGGTGAATAATATAGTAAGGTAAGCAAGTGAAAGATAACATGAATATCATGAAGTATTGTGACACGACAGTGTGGCGCTCATATCAACTTTTCCTCCACTAAGCACATGTTGCTGTGAAATTGTGCTTCAGCTGCTATTTCATGCTTTTATGCTGCTTGACAGGAAACCCTTTTTTCTGTAGTACTGCAGGGATATTTTTACAAACTATTATGACTGTCATGGTTTTTCCAATTACTGCAATGTTATTCTCTTAGTAGCATACACTTTTTACGTAATATTACTTGTCTAATCTTGTTATTTTACAACTTTTCACTCGCACTGTTACAACCTTGCTGTGACATGATATTTTTCCTATAATATCATATATTTATTCTTCTAAAATGTATTGTTTTTTTCCTATTATGATTTTATTTTTTTATAGCATTACTATTTTTTATTTTATTTTATTTTATTTTTTTTAAGTAATGACGACTCTTTTCTTGCACTTGAATGACGTTATTCCTGTAGCAAGTTTATTCTCATATTATTACTATGTATTCTCTTAAAATGTGGACTTTTTCTTGGATTATTTTGAAACGTTTTTTTTTTTGGTTTTTTTTACACAATTACAAGAAAACATTTTGTTTGTTTTTTATCGCAATACACCTTTTTTCTTATGCTCTCACAACTTTATTCTTGGAATTGTATTTAGTAATGTTCTAACTTGTTTTCTTGCACTATTACACCTTTTTTTCAATTTTTTTTTTCTTGACTGATTTTAGCACTTTTCTTCTAAAATTAACTTATTTTAATCTTCTTTCATAACATAATTTTTTTTTTTTTATTGTGACTTTTTCTGTATAAATACTACTTATCTCATAGTGTGGCTGTTCCTATAACCTTATATTTATAGTTGTATTTATTCTGCTTTTTTAAAATTATTATTCTGACAAAATTCAGATTTTTTTTTACACAATTACAAAAAACATTAAAACAATTTTTATCGCAATCCACCCTTTTTTCTTATGCTCTCACAACTTTATTCTTGTAATGTTTGGAATTTTATTTAATAATGTTCCAACTTTTTTTCTTCCACTATTACACTTTAAAAAATATTTATATAAATATATATTTTTTTTTATCTTGACTGATTTTAGCACTTTTCTTCTAAAATTAACTTATTTTAATCTTCTTTCACAACATAAAAAACATCTTGTATTGTGACTTTTTCTGGATGAATACTACATATCCCATAGTGCGGCTGTTCCTATAACCTTTTTTTTATTATTATTCTGGCAAAATTCAGATGTAATCCTATTTAAAACATTTTTTTTTCACAATGAAAATAAACATTAAACATTTTTTATCGCAATCCACCCTTTTTTCTTATGCTCTCACAACTTTATTCTTGTATTGTTTGGACTTTTATTTAATAATGTTCCAACTTTTTTTCTTGCACTACTACACTTTTTTTTTTATTTCTTTTTTTTTTACTTGACTGATTTTAGCACTTTTCTTCTAAAATTAACTTATTTTAATCTTCTTTCATAACATAAAATTATTTTTATTGTGACTTTATCCTGTACAAACACTACTTATCCCATAGTGCGGCTGTTCCTATAACCTTATATTTATAGCTTTATTTATTCAGTTTATTTTGGAAAAATTCAGATGTAATCCTATTTAAAACATTTTTATTGTAGTTCTTTGACTTTGTCATAATTTTGTAGTACTACCCCTAATACTGCAAAGTTGTTCCAAAGTATTTGCATCAAAAACATTATTTTATTTAGTTATTTTTGGGTTAAAACTCAATAAAGCAACCATTTTTCTGGGCCAACCTCAGCAAGGTTAAGCAAGTGAAAGATAAAGTGAATATTATGAAGTATTGTGACACGACAGTGTGACGCTCATATCAACTTTTCCTCCACTAAGCACATGTTGCTGTGAAATTGTGCTTCAGCTGCTATTTCATGCTTTTATGCTGCTTGACAGAAAACCTTTTTTTCTGTAGTACTGTAGGGAGATTTTTACAAACTATTATGACTGTCATGGTTTTTCCAATTACTGCAATGTTATTCTCTTAGTAGCATACACTTTTTACATAATATTACTTGTCTAATCTTGTTATTTTACAAATTTTCACTCGCACTGTTACAACCTTGCTGTGACATGATTTTTTTTCTATAATATCATATCTTTATTCTTCTAAAATGTATTGTTTTTCTCCTATTATTATTTTATTTTTGCATAGCATTACTATTTTTTTTTATTTTTAAATTTTTTTAAAGTAATGACGACTCTTTTCTTGCACTTGAATGACTTTATTCCTGTAGCAAGTTTATTCTCATATTATTACTATGTATTCTCTTAAAATTTGGACTTTTTCTTGGATTATTTCAAACGTTTTTTTTGTTTTTTGTTTTTTTTTACACAATTACAAGAAAACATTTTGGTTTTTTTATCGCAATACACCTTTTTTCTTATGCTCTCACAACTTTATTCTTGGAATTGTATTTAATAATGTTCTAACTTTTTTTCTTGCACTATTACACTTTTTTTTTATTTAATTTTTTTTCTTGACTGGTTTTAGCACTTTTCTTCTAAAATTAACTTATTTTAATCTTTTTTCACAACATAATTATTATTTTTTTATTGTGACTTTTTCTGTACAAATACTACTTATCCCAAAGTGTGGCTGTTCCTATAACCTTATATTTATAGTTGTATTTATTCTGCTTTTTTAAAATTATTATTCTGGCAAAATTCAGATGTAATCCTATTTAAAACATTTTTTTTTTTACACAATTACAAAAAACATTAAACATTTTTTATCGCAATCCACCCTTTTTTCTTATGCTCTCACAACTTTATTCTTGTAATGTTTGGAATTGTATTTAATAATGTTCCAACTTTTTTTTTTCCACTATTACACTTAAAAAAAAAAAATATATATATATATATATATATATATATATATATATATATATATATATATATATATATATATATATATATATATATATATATATATATATATATATTTTTTTTTTATCTTGACTGATTTTAGCACTTTTCTTCTAAAATTAACTTATTTTAATATTCTTTCATAACATAAAAAAAATGTTGTATTGTGACTTTTTCTGTCTAAATACTACTTATCCCATAGTGCGGCTGTTCCTATAACCTTACATTTATAGTTGTATTTATTTATTTATATTTTTAATTCTGGCAAAATTCAGATGTAATCCTATTTAAAAAATACTTTTTTTCACAATTACAAAAAACATTTTTTTTTTTTAATCCCAATCCACCTTTTTCTTAATTCTCTCACAACTTTATTCTTGTATTGGTTGGACTTTTATTTAATAATGTTCCAACTTTTATCCTCGCACTATTACACTTTCATGACTGATTTTAGCACTTTTCTTCTAAAATTAACTTATTTTAATCTTTTTTCACAACATAAAACAATCTTTATTGTGACTTTATCCTGTATAAATACTACTTATCCCATAGTGTGGCTGTTCCTATAACCTTATATTTATAGTTGTATTTATTCAGTTTTTTTAATTTATTCTGGAAAAATTCAGATGTAATCCTATTTAAAACATTTTTATTGTAGTTATTTGACTTTGTCATAATTTTGTAGTACTACCCCTAATACTGCAAAGTTGTTTCAAAGTGTTTACAACAAAAACATTATTTTGTGTAGTTATGTTTGGGTTACAACTTAATAAAGCAACCATTTTTGTGGGCCAACCTCAGCAAGGTTAAGCAAGTGAAAGATAAAATGAATATTATGAAGTATTGTGACACGACAGTGTGACGCTCATATCAACTTTTCCTCCACTAAGCACATGTTGCTGTGAAATTGTGCTTCAGCTGCTATTTCATGCTTTTATGCTGCTTGACAGAAAACCTTTTTTTCTGTAGTACTGTAGGGAGATTTTTACAAACTATTATGACTGTCATGGTTTTTCCAATTACTGCAATGTTATTCTCTTAGTAGCATACACTTTTTACATAATATTACTTGTCTAATCTTGTTATTTTACAACTTTTTACTCGCACTGTTACAACCTTGCCGTGACATGATTTTTTTCCTATAATATTATATCTTTATTCTTCTAAAATGTATTGTTTTTCTCTTATTATGATTTTATTTTTTTATAGCATTACTATTTTTTATTTTAAGTAATGACGACTCTTTTCTTGCACTTGAATGACTTTATTCCTGTAGCAAGTTTATTCTCATATTATTACTATGTATTCTCTTAAAATGTGGACTTTTTCTTGGATTATTTCAAACGTTTTTTTTTTTGTTTTTGTTTTTTACACAATTACAAGAAAACATTTTGTTTTTTTTATCGCAATACACCTTTTTTCTTATGCTCTCACAACTTTATTCTTGGAATTGTATTTAATAATGTTCTAACTTTTTTTCTTGCACTATTACACTTTTTTTTTATTTAATTTTTTTTCTTGACTGATTTTAGCACTTTTCTTCTAAAATTAATTTATTTTAATTTTCTTTCATAACATTTTTTTTTATTTTTTTTTGTGACTTTTTCTGTACAAATACTTCTTATCCCAAAGTGTGGCTGTTCCTATAACCTTATATTTATAGTTGTATTTATTCTGCTTTTTTAAAAATTATTATTCTGGCAAAATTCAGATGTAATCCTATTTAAAACATATTTTTTTACACAATTACAAAAAGCATTTAAACATTTTTTATCGCAATCCACCCTTTTTTCTTATGCTCTCACAACTTTATTCTTGTAATGTTTGGAATTGTATTTAATAATGTTCCAACTTTTTTTCTTCCACTATTACACTTAAAAAAAAAAAAAAATATATATATATATATATATATATATATATATATATATATATATATATATATATATATATATATATATATATATATATATATATATATATATATATATATATATATATATATATATATATAAATATATATATTTTTTATCTTGACTGATTTTAGCACTTTTCTTCTAAAATTAACTTATTTTAATATTCTTTCATAACATAAAAAAAATTTTGTATTGTGACTTTTTCTGTCTAAATACTACTTATCCCATAGTGCGGCTGTTCCTATAACCTTACATTTATAGTTGTGTTTATTTATTTATTTTTTTAATTCTGGCAAAATTCAGATGTAATCCTATTTAAAACATACTTTTTTACACAATTACAAAAAACATTTTTTTTTTTAATCCCAATACATCTTTTTCTTAATTCTCTCACAACTTTATTCTTGTTCTGGTTGGACTTTTATTTAATAATGCTCCAACTTTTATCCTCGCACTATTACACTTTCATGACTGATTTTAGCACTTTTCTTCTAAAATTAACTTATTTTAATCTTCTTTCATAACATAAAACTATTTTTATTGTGACTTTATCCTGTATAAACACTACTTATCCCATAGTGCGGCTGTTCCTATAACCTTATATTTATAGCTGTATTTATTCAGTTTATTTTGGAAAAATTCAGATGTAATCCTATTTAAAACATTTTTATTGTAGTTCTTTGACTTTGTCATAATTTTGTAGTACTACCCCTAATACTGCAAAGTTGTTTCAAAGTGTTTGCAACAAAAACATTATTTTATTTAGTTATTTTTGGGTTACAACTCAATAAAGCAACCATTTTTGTGGGCCAACCTCAGCAAGGTTAAGCAGGTGAAAGATAAAATGAATATTATGAAGTATTGTGACACGACAGTGTGACGCTCATATCAACTTTCCCTCCACTAAGCACATGTTGCTGTGAAATTGTGCTTCAGCTGCTATTTCATGCTTTTATGCTGCCTGACAGAAAACCCCAGCACATATGCAAATGACGACATATTTACTGATAAATGTCCCGCACTGCTGTTACTCGATGCTGCTGAAAGAGACAACATTACTAGAGGCGGAGGGCCAACGTGACGTCACAAATACACTAGCTATTACACCATGTGGTGACATTTCCAGCTCCCCCACACTTTTATGGTATGGCCCACAGTGGGCGCTTCCTGCTCTTATTAGGTCAGAGCAAGCGGTGGTGTTATGGGCCTGCGTGAGCTCTTTAGTTCCACCCAGGGATGATCTGGGTTTGAGCTGGGGATTCTTCACCTCCCCCTCAACATGGCGAGCCCTCATCTTCTCCCTTGTAAATCCCCTTCCTTCATGGCCCACCTCAAGGCACCTTTAGCCTTTTCGCTAATTCCAGACCTGAAGTGAACGTGCTTAAACGGTATATGTACAAACCCCGTTTCCATATGAGTTGGGAAATTGTGTTAGATGTAAATATAAACGGAATACAATGATTTGCAATTAATTTCCAACCCATATTCAGTTGAATATGCTACAAAGACAACATATTTGAGGTTCAAACTCATAAACTTTTTTTTTTTTTGCAAATAATCATTAACTTTAGAATTTGATGGCAGCAACACGTGACAAAGAAGTTGGGAAAGGTGGCAATAAATACTGATAAAGTTGAGGAATGCTCATCAAACACTTATTTGGAACATCCCACAGGTGTGCACGCAAATTGGGAACGGGTGGGTGCCATGATTGGGTATAAAAGTAGATTCCCTGAAATGCTCAGTCATTCACAAACAAGGATGGGGCGAGGGTCACCACTTTGTCAACAAATGCCTGAGCAAATTGTTGAACAGTTTAAGAAAACCCTTTCTCAAGCAGCTATTGCAAGGAATTTAGGGATTTCACCATCTACGCTCCGTAATATCATCAAATGGTTCAGAGAATGTGGAGAAATCACTGCACGTAAGCAGCTAAGCCCGTGACCTTCCGTCTCTCAGGCTGTACTGCATCAACAAGCCACATCAGTGTGTAAAGGATATCACCACATGGGCTCAGGAACACTTCAGAAACCCACTGTCAGTAACTACAGTTGGTCGCTACATCTGTAAGTGCAAGTTAAAACTCTCCTATGAGGCGAAAACCTTTTATCAACAACACCCAGAAACGCCGTCAACTTCGCTGGGCCTGAGCTCATCTAAGATGGACTGATACAAAGTGGAAAAGTGTTCTGTGGTCCGACGAGTCCACATTTCAAATTGTTTTTGGAAACTGTGGACGTCGTGTCCTCCGGACCAAAGAGGAAAAGAACCATCCGGATTGTTATAGGTGCAAAGTGTAAAAGGCAGCATGTGTGATGGTATGGGGGTGTATTAGTGCCCAAGACATGGGTAACTTACACATCTGTGAAGGCACCATTAATGCTGAAAGGTACATACAGCTTTTGGAGCAACATATGTTGCCATCCAAGCAACGTTGTCATGGACGCCCCTGCTTATTTCAGCAAGACAATGCCAAGCCACGTGTTACATCAATGTGGCTTCAGAGTAAAATAGTGCAGGTACTAGACTGGCCTGCCTGCAGTCCAGACCTGTCTCCCATTGAAAATGTGTGGCACCTAAAATAGCAGAAGGGAGACCCCCGGACTGTTGAACAACTTAAGCTGTACATCAAGCAAGAATGGGAGATAATTCCACCTGAGAAGCTTCAAAAATGTGTCTCCTCAATTCCCAAACCTTTACTGAGTGTTGTTAAAAGGAAAGGCCATGTAACACAGTGGTGAACATGCCCTTTCCCAACTACTTTGGCACGTGTGGCAGCCATGAAATTCTAAGTTAATTATTATTTGCAAAAAAAAATAATGTTTATGAGTTTGAACATCAAATATGTTGTCTTTGTAGTGCATTCAACTGAATATGGGTTTAAAAGGATTTACAAATCATTGTATTCCGTTTATATTTACATCTAACACAATTCCCCAACTCATATGGAAACGGGGTTTGTAATTAATTTATAAACCCAGACACATTTTTTATTGTATTGTTATTCTCTATGCATGTGACATAAACTGCCACACTTAAGTGGTGGCTTACTTATTTTTGCATGCATGCTGCTACTCTATTTTTCATTCATACTTGCTCGAGCACAATAATCTTTATTTCAAGTTTAAAAAAAATGTATTTTTCAGATTGTAATTATGGCGAGGCACATAACATGTACCGCATATGTTTGCCATCACTTTTGTTGAATACCAATATTTTGGTACCGGTACCTAGGGATGATGTTTGATAAGGAATTATCGAGTTCGAGCCTATTATCGAATCCTCTTATCGAACCGATTCCTTATCGATTCTCTTATGGAGTCTAGATAGGTTGTTGTATATGGAAAAAAACACACAATATTTGGTTTAACAAAAGCTCACTTTTATTATATAATAAAAAAATAAAATCTAATAAATAAATAAATATTGACTGTTACCCACCTAAAAAAATAAAATAAAATAAATAAATATTGACTGTTGTTACCCAAAGTATATTAAGTGGGATTTTTCAGAGAAACAAATATATACAGTAACACAAAAACAAGCTGTCTCTGTGATCACTATAGGTGTATAAATAATAATATAGTGTTAAATAAAATCAGTCCCTTGGGCACAAAACTGAAAATAATACAGCTCTCCAAAAAGTGCACTTCTGCTGCTATTGGAACATAACTGTTTGTTATGATGCTTTGACATTTTTGCACTTTATTTCTTTATTGAAAGAAAATTCTATGAAGAGAAAAGTTCTTTGCAAATGTGGTTACAATGCTAAAAAATGAAAAGTTAAAGCTAAAAAAAGAAATACACTTTATTGAGTTAACATTATTTCTTTATGGGGGGAAAAATGTTATGAGCGAGAGAATATAACAACTACACTACCCAGCATGCAACAGGAGTTACGAGCATGCGCGGTAGCCCCGAAAAGTGTTGCATGTTGCTAGCTGTGAAAGTAAACATCAAGAACTCAGCCAACACGCCTCGTCTGCATTATTTATAATTAGACAGACAACACATCTACAGTGTGATTTTGTTTTGTTTACAAGGAAAGAAAAACAAAAGTTCAAAAAGGGAGATATGTTGTATATATATGTATGTGCTGCGGTTGTTTTAAGAACGTTGCGACAGCTGCCGTAAAGGAGGTGCGTTGCTAGCCTGGTTGCTATGTTTCCGGTTGGTGGTAAAAGTGTTGGTCATGTGTTTTACCCTGCTCAAATCTCTCAGTAAAGTTATTCGATGGATTATAGCTTTTGTTTTGAACTTTATTACACCTTGGAGCGCTTTTTCCCGTCCATTGTTTTCCTGCTTTCGCTATCTGCGCCTAATGACTGAGCTACGTGACGTCATTTCTTGTGATGTCCCACGGAGCATTTCTGGTCGGGACGGGATTCGAATAAAGAATCAACTCTTTTCCTTTACTATAGTGGTCTGGATAACGGGTACCGGTTCTCAAAAAGGGATTCGAGTCCGAGGACTCGGTTCTTTTCTTATCAAACAACCGGGAAAACCGGTTTGGAGTATCATCCCTACCGGTACCCAAATGTATTTTGATACTTTTCGCTATTTCTACATAAAGGGGACCACAAAAAAATGTCGTTATTGGCTTTATTTGAACAACAAATCTTAGGGTACATTAAACATATGTTTATTATTGCAATGTTGTCCTTAAATAAAATAGTGAACATACTAGACTTGTCTTTTAGTAGTAAGTAAACAAACAAAGACTCCTAATTAGTCTGTTGATGTATGCAGTTACATATTGTGTCAGTTCTCATTTAATTATTTTGTCAAAATTATGAGGGACAAGCTGTAAAAATGGATTATTAATCTACTTGTTCATTTACTGTTAATATCTGCTTATTTTCCATTTTAACATGTTCTATCTACACTTCTGTTCAAATCTAATAATCACTTATTCTTCTGTTGTTTGGATACTTTACATTAGTTTTGGATGATACCACAAATTTAAGTATCGATCCGATACCAAGTAGTTACAGGATCATACATTGGTCATATTCAAAGTCCTCATGTGTCCAGGGACGTATTTCCAGAGTTTATGAATATGATATGAAAAATCATACTAGTATTGACTCGATACGCTATTGTACTTGGTATCATTACAGTGGATGTCAGGTGTAGGTCCACCCATGGTGTTTGTTTACATTGTGACGGCGGTGAGCTATTTTATCCTCCTACGGTGTGTAGTGAAGCATGTTTAGCTATTCCTCGTCCTGCAGGGATGATACTTGTAAGAAACGTACTTTAATCGTCGCCATGGAGACGAGGATTAGTGATTTATAAGTAGCTAAAACACTGCCGGTTGCGGATGGACAAGCCATGCCTCTTCCTGAGGGTGTTTCAGTGTTATAGCGTCACCTTTATCTTTACTTTTTAGGCCAAAATGCGTCCAATCTCCCATTTCTGTCTACACTAGGGGTGTCCAAAGTGCGGCCCGGGGGCCATTTGCGGCCCGCAGCTAATTATTTACCGGCCCGCCACACATTCTGCAAAAATTGCAAAATTGATAATATTGCAAACATTTTAAAAAAACATTTAAAAAAAAGTGGAATGAGGTGAAATCTAACAAGAAAAAGTTGCAATGTTGACACAAAAGCTGCCATGCAGGCTGTTTTTTTTTTCTTTTGTCTTTGTTTATTTTTTATTTTAGACTACAAATCTATGTTATAATGAATTATTACTTTAAAAATATCACTTTAAAATGTGGAACAAATATTGCATATATTGTGTGGTTGCCATGTAAAAACATCAACGTTTTATTTTACAAAAGAGCATAAAACAAACAAAATAATAGTTGAAACGTAAAATGGACAGATATATCTGAAGTTGATCTAGTAATTTAAGTGTTAAAAGTAAAAAAAAAACTAATAAAAATGTATCACTTTATGAGTGGGGGACCTTTTGGATCCCAAGTATATTTAGTAGGATTTTATTTAACATTTCACTGTGATGACTCAAAAATATTAAATAATTCAAATCAATGGTGTCCTGCATTATTGATCTTTTAGGGCTCTAATTACTAAATACCGCATATTTCAGTTTTACTATAAAAAACAAAGTTGTCTTTGACAGAAAAGGCATATTTTTTTGTATTTTTTTTTTTAAACTTTATATCAACCTGAAGTTGATATAGAGATTTATTGTAAGCGTTAAATAAAAAAATAAAAATAATTTGACTTATTTTTAACATTTTAATGACTGAGACCCTTTATAGTCAGCGGTAGCCCTAAAGGTTAAAAAAAAAAATTAAAAAATCCATATATTTTGTTAAGGTTTGAACATGAAAAATATCAAAATGGCCCCCGCATGATTAAATTTTTCCGTGTGCGGCCCTCAGTGGAAAAAGTTTGGGCACCCCTGGTCTACACTCTGTCTGCTTGTAAGTACTCTGTGTGTGTGCGCTGCCGAACATGCTCCTCTGCTCGTAAAACCAGCAATGTCACGACGTGACCAAGACGCGCCGTCATGCCTGAAAAAAAAAAAAAAAACAAACTTCATGAATGTTTTTTTGTGACCAACAAATATGTGCTCCAATCACTCTATCACAAAAAAAATAAGAGTTGTAGAAATGATTGGAAACTCAAGACAGCCATGTGTATGTAAACTTTTGACCACGACTGTGTATATATATATATATATATATATATATATATATATATATATATATATATGTATGTATATATATGGTTATATATATATATGTGTATATATATATGTATATATGTATATATATATATATATATATATATATATATATATATATATATATATATATATATATATATATATATATATATATATATATATATATATATATATATATATATGTATATATATATATATATTTTTTTTTTTAATTTTTTTTTTTATTTTTATATTATTTTATTTTTTTTTTGTGATAGAAAATGTATAAATAGATACATACAATGTTTTGCTTAACAATGTAGTTAAGCTACAAGTAGCTTGTTACTGCCCATCACTGCCCCGTTGTGTGGGTGTATCCCCGCTGCATTAACGTGGACCCCGACGTAAACAAGTTGAAAAACTTATTCGGGTGTTACCATTTAGGGGTCGATTGTACGGAATATGTACTGTACTGTGCAATCTACTAATAAAAGTCTCAATCAATCAATCAAAAAAGCCCTCTGACCCGCTTCTACGCCCATAGATCTCCTCCGGATGAGCGGAGACACTCTGCAGTTCAACAAATGGACACGGAAGGTCAAACTTAAATCGGCTGCGCGGTGTCCAGATGCGCAGCGCCTATACACGCTTAAATCCACACCACGGCTCGATCTATAAGGCATGTGCAAACAGACTGCGGATTTGCCAGTGCGGATTAGCTAATACGCCTATGGATGCTCCCGCCACGTGACCGGGCGCCACCACCTTCCTTACCATCTGCGGCCGGCGCCGCTCCGACCCACCGTAGTTGTCTATTTTTGGGATTGTCTGATTACAGGCCAGATGTGCTGACCGTGTCTGGCTGCTGCAGTCGCCTTGGGAAAAGGCCGGATTGACGTGGGATGGGGTTTTTTTAATCTCTCCGCCACTGGCCTGTAATCAGACCGTGGGTAAGCACCGGACCGAAGGAGGGCCGGGCTCCCCTTCATTAGAGGGGCTTGGTACCAATTGGCCTATCCCAGAGCTCTTATGTCTCTGTGTGTGTGTGGACTATGATTGCAACCTTTGCCCTCCCGCCGTGGGCGGTTAATCTCCCAGAGAGGCAAAGGCGGGCTGCGAGCGAGGGGAGGGGGTCTGAAGTAGAAGAACAACAAATCCCTTCCTCCATTATCAAGTCTTCATCACACGACGCTGCAGGAATTAATTTCTACCTCTGTCTGTCAGACGCCGCAATCAATATTAACCTCTCCTCCTTTTCCTCTCCCGCTGGCACTTCCGACACACCCCCCCCCGCCCCCCTCTTTTGACCCTGTGGAATTTTCACCCACGGACAATTAGAGCCAGGGGACCCCCTGCAGGGGGGAGCCGCGGGGCGAGGATTTGATAGCGGGGAGGCAGAAAGCCGTCTTTTGTGTCAGCCGAGAGAGACCGATTTTGCTCTCCGGTGCGGCTGGAGGAACATGTTCTCCCGTGAGTTTATGGATTTCATCTGAAATCCATGTCAAGATGCTAATAACGCCATATAAAAATGCTCCGTTTTTGATTGTCACCGAAGGAGACGTTTTCAGAGTGCGAGCCAAAGCTCAGCAGCTTGAGAAAAAATATGGAACCTGCAAAGGTTGATTGAAACTTGTATTAGTAGGTTGCACAGTACAGTACATATTCCGGTATTGCTTCCTATTTGTAATTATTACAAGATGATTTGCCATGTGACAGCATGTCATAATTACGACGGTCAGCTGGTTTAAAAAAAAAAACACAGATAACAGTATCGTTAGTTTAGATTCTAGACTCTAGCATCTTCAGAATCCAGGAGGACAGACCTAATTAAAAACCGATACAAAAAATACTCAGTATACATCCCTAATAATATCTATGAAGGTTCTCATTCATCCAGGTCGTTGTCATCTCAGGGCGTTCAATCGTTTGCAAATGGACTGATTGGTTTGTCTTAGAAGAGGTTTTGCCGCTCATCCGAGTAGGCTTCATCAGTTCGTGGTCATAAACTTGGATTGGTCCAATCAAGTCCAAATGGTTGGTGTCAAAACCCCAAATATTTAATAGAAATCCTACTGTCAATGCCAAAAACTGTTGTTGAAGGAACATTTCCCCCTCGTTTGCATTTCCAGGGCACTCAATCGATCGCAACTGGACTGTTTGGTTTGTCTTAGAAGACGTTTTGCCTCTCATCCGAGTGGGCTTCAGTTCATGCTTAAAGACTTAGATTGGTCAGATCTGGTCTTAGACTTTGATTGGTCAGTTCTAGTCTAGCGGCTAGGGCCAAAACCTCAGTAGGCTTCACAAGTTCATGTTCATACACTTAGATTGGTCAGATCTAGTCTTAGATTGGTCAGATCTGGTCCAAACGGTTGGTGCCAAAACCCCAAATATTTAATAGAAATCCTACTGTCAATGCCAAAGACAGTTGTTTAAGGGACATGTCCCCCTCTTTTGCATTCCAAGGGCACTCAATCGATCACAACTGGACTGTTTGGTTTGTCTTAGAAGACGTTTTGCCTCTCATCCGAGTGGGCTTCAGTTCATGCTTAAAGACTTTGATTGGTCAGATCTCGTCTTAGACTTTGATTGGTCAGCTCTAGTCTAGCGGCTCTGGCCAAAACATCAGTAGGCTTCATCTGTTCATGTTCATAGACTTGGATTGGTCAGATCAAGTCCAAACGGTTGGTGCCAAAACCCCAAATATTTATACTCCAACATCAGGAGGGTGTGCCCTGGCAGTTAGGTTCTGCCCTATCGTAATGACAAAAATAACTGTTGAAAAGCAAACGAGCAATCCTACTGTCAATGCCAAAGACAGTTGTTTAAGGGAAATTCCCCCCTCGTTTGCATTCCTAGGGCACTCAATCGATCGCAACTGGACTGTTTGGTTTGTCTTAGAAGATGTTTCGCGTCTCATCTGAGCTGCTTCGGTTCATGCTTAAAGACTTGGATTGGTCAGATCTAGTCTTAGACTTTGATTGGTCAGCTCTAGTCTAGCGGCTAGGGCCAAAACATCAGTAGGCTTCATCAGTTCATGTTTATAGACTTAAATTGGTCAGATCTAGTCTTAGATTGGTCAGATCTGGTCCAAACGGTTGGTGCCAAAACCCCAAATAATTATACTCCAACACCAGGAGGGTGTGCCTGGGAAATTAGGTTCCGTCCTATCGTAATGACAAAAATAACTGTTGAGAGGCAAACGAGCAATCCTACTGTCAATGCCAAAGACAGTTGTTTAAGGGAAATTCCCCCCTCGTTTGCATTCCTAGGGCACTCAATCGATCGCAACTGGACTGTTTGGTTTGTCTTAGAAGATGTTTCGCGTCTCATCTGAGCTGCTTCGGTTCATGCTTAAAGACTTGGATTGGTCAGATCTAGTCTTAGACTTTGATTGGTCAGCTCTAGTCTAGCGGCTAGGGCCAAAACATCAGTAGGCTTCATCAGTTCATGTTTATAGACTTAAATTGGTCAGATCTAGTCTTAGATTGGTCAGATCTGGTCCAAACGGTTGGTGCCAAAACCCCAAATAATTATACTCCAACACCAGGAGGGTGTGCCTGGGAAATTAGGTTCCGTCCTATCGTAATGACAAAAATAACTGTTGAGAGGCAAACGAGCAATCCTACTGTCAATGCCAAAGACAAATGTTTATGGGAAATTTCCCCCTCGTTTGCATTCCCAGGGCACTCAATAGATCGCAACTGGACTGTTTGGTTTGTCTTAGAAGACGTTTCGCCTCTCATCCGAGTAGGCTTCGGTTCATGCTTAAAGACTTAGATTGGTCAGATCTAGTCTTTGATTGGTCAGCTCTAGTATAGCGGCTCTGGCCAAAACCTCAGTAGGATTCATCAGTTCATGTTCATAGACTTAGATTGGTCAGATCTAGTCTTAGATTGGTCAGATCTGGTCCAAATGGTTGGTCCCAAAGCCTCAGTAGGCTTCATAAGTTCATGTTCATAGACTTAGATTGGTCAGATCTAGTCTTAGATTGGTCAGATCTGGTCCAAACAGTTGGTGCCAAAACCCCAAATATTTATACTCCAAAACCAGGAGGGTGTGCCTGGGCAAGGATGGTTTCGCCCTATCGTAGTGAGAGAAAACAATAGTTTTAATGCAAACTAGCAATACTAACTATCAAAGTCAACGACAGTCGTTGAAGTGTAAATTCCCCTCGTTAGCATTGAGGTAGTGTTTGGCAGAACCATCGCTGTGGATCGACTACTACCAGTCCAAAATAGTCTGAATCCCCCCGCGTAAACATTCCATTCAGTTGTAAACGAACTGCACAAATGGCATTCTGGTCAGCTTCCGTGACGATCCTTGCCCAGGCAATTGTGGAAGTCGCTTCCTAGCAGCTCCACTGTAGACACGGACAGCGGCGGTGACGTTTGCTCCTGCAGGCGCGCTGAGCGCACTTTCCCTCCACATAAATATTTGGGGTTTTGGCACCAACCGTTGAACTTGATCTGACCATTCCAAGTCTATGAGCACGAACTGATGAAGACTCCTCGGGCGAGCGGCGAAGCGTCTTCTAAGACAAACCAAACAGTCCAGTTGCGAACGATTGAACGCCCTGAGAGCCCTAATACCGTATTTCCTTGAATTAGCGCCGGGAATATGGTATTCGCATGCCTCGAATTACAGCAGGGTCAAACTCGTTTCGCAAAATAATTAGCGCATGCTTGGCACTTCCGCCGGGTCAAATATGAGTCATTAAATGACTCCCGCCTCCTGGTGGTAGAGGGCGCTAGTGATTGTTCTTGCGACTGCTGGTACTGCAGAAGACCCGTACAGCAGAAGAAGACAACCGACAGCAAGAGTGTGCAGCCATTGTTTGCTTGGACTTTTACCATGGAGGATTACATATCTAAAATAAAACAATTTTCTAAACTGCACTTTCAATCAAAGCAGGAGGTAATACTTAAAAGGAAGATCTCCATCGAGACAGAGAGACTTTTAAAACTGAAGAAAGATAAGGAAGACTTCTATATCGATGCTTTTCTTCAAAAGGAGCTGGGATGGACTCATTTATACCTAAAGGTAAGACAATAGTAACATTTTTTTTATTAAATGTGCTTTTCATGATAAGATAAGCGCCGGAGTGAGAAGAGGTTTTAAAATAATTAGCGCATGCTTGGCCATCCCGCAGGCTTCTGGTAAGCACAGGAGTGACAGGAGGTTTTAAATTAATTAGCGCCCCTGCGGCTATTCAAGGAAATACGGTAATATGTAATATTTATGACTAGAAAAAAAGTATTAACCAAATATACAATACATTTACATACAAGTATTATGTTGTGCTAAAATAAACTAAATTAATAATAAACGTGTCTTAACTAAAACGTCAAAATTAAAATACAGCTTCACAAATTTAGTCAGAATTTTTGAGCCTAAGAAATGTCTATGACATTCGCGCCAGACTTCTTCTGTTGGTTTTACATTGTCATTACTGCCACAAGTGGTGGAAAAGTGTATTGCAACTGAGTACAGCTGCGGCCTATAGGGACCACAGCTGAAAAACAGATACAGTATGTTACATTCTAGGGGTATGCAGGGTATATAGTGCATGCCATCAACAAGCCGGGGACCATCTCTTTGCAGAGAAGCACACCCAGGGCTCCCACTACTTCAGCGTTATGGGCAGTTGATTTGTCGAGTTCATTTTTTTTTGCTGTTTTTATCTGCCACACGTGGAAAGCCGGTCCGTGAAGATAATGCATACATTAGACCGGTCCCTGATGGAAAATAAGTTGGGGACCCCTGCCCTACAGTATCATTGCTATCTGTTGACAGCCTGTATGTCACATCATCACTCAGCTTTATATGGTCCTACTGAAAATATGAAGAGAAATTTAGTAAAGAGGAAAACAAAAAATGATATATTGCAACAATTTAAAAAAATTCCTTGGGTATATCGTTAGAAAAAATAGCTTGGACAAACTGATATTAAGGGGAAAAGATGATTGCAAAGCCAAATGTCTTTGGAATATTCCGGCTTCAAGCCGAATTAGAAAGATGGGCCAGTGTGTCGAATTTGTTGGAATTA
Organism: Entelurus aequoreus; assembly: GCF_033978785.1. Taxonomy (NCBI): domain Eukaryota; kingdom Metazoa; phylum Chordata; class Actinopteri; order Syngnathiformes; family Syngnathidae; genus Entelurus; species Entelurus aequoreus. Next base: position 5,585,153 of record NC_084739.1, on the reverse strand, counting down.
ACAACAAAAAACAAAAACACCAGTTTTTCCCAACGAGGCAAACTATCCTTCAAGATGTTCAATATTTATTGAAGTGCAGTTTTGTAACAGAGATTGAGTCCGTTTTATTTTCTATGATTGGTTACTTGTCAAGGTTAATCAAAAATTCTTGATTTTCCAATTACAATATGGTAAAAAAATACTATGGATATATAATACCGTATTTTTCGGACTATAAGGCGCACTTAAAAGCATACATATATACATACATATATATGTATATATATATATATATATATATATATATATATATATATATATATATACATATATATATATATATATATATATATATATATATATATATATATATATATATATATGTTGTTTTATATATATATATATATATATATATATATATATATATATATATATATATACAGTATGTATGTATGCATGTATATATATATATATATATATATATATATATATATATATATATATATACAGTATGTATGTATATATGTATATATATATATATATATATACAGTATGTATGTATATATGTATATATATACAGTATGTATGTATATATGTATATATATATACAGTATGTATGTATATATGTATATATATACAGTATGTATGTATATATGTATATATTTATATACAGTATATATGTATATATATATATATATATATATATATATATATATATATATATATATATATATATATATATATATATACAGTATGTGTGTATATATATATGTATATATATATATGTGTGTGTATATATACATATATATATATATATATATATATATATATATATATATATATATATATATATATATATATATATATATATATATATATATATATATATATATATATATATATATATATATATACACAGTATGTATGTATATATGTATATATATATATATATATATATATATATATATATATATATATATATATATATATATATATATATACAGTATGCATGTATATATATATATATATATATATATATATATATATATATATATATATATATATATATATATATATATATATATATATATATATATATATATATATACATATACATATATATATATATATATATATATATATATATATATATATATATATATATATATATATATATATATATATATATATATATATATATATATATACAGTATGTATGTATATATGTATATATTTATATACAGTATATATGTATATATATATATATATATATATATATATATATATATATATATATATATATATACAGTATGTGTGTATATATGTATATATATATGTGTGTGTGTATTTATATATATATATATATATATATATATATATACAGTATGTGTGTATATATGTATATATATATGTGTGTGTGTATTTATATATATATATATATATATATATATATATATATATATATATATATATATATATATATATATATATATATATATATATATATATATATATATATATATATATATATATATATATATATATATATATATATATATATATATATATATATATATATATATATATATATATATATATATATATATATATATATATATATACACAAAAATAATGTTTGCCTTGGTGCCCTAAATTATGAGCCCTCCTTTAAGGCAACACTTGCCTTGACTTTAAAAAGTACACATTCAAGGCCAGTAGATGTAGAGATGGAGCCAAGCAAAATCCGACAAAAACATAATAAGTTGTTCAAATGGGCGGCCGCTAGCGATGATTGGTTGTCAGAAACACCGCAAACCTTTTTTTTACCCTGACCTGTAGACTCTTTAGAGTGGTACAACCTGCCTAATGGAGGGCACACAAACCCCTACCTTTGTTCACGTTGTTCAAAAAAACCCAACATCAACACAGCGGCGCACCTAATCAGCTGGATCCGGTCCTTGGCCCTCCACAAACACACAGCTGACGCCGAGGTGATAATTAATCTCCGAGCAGAGGCGTACTCTTGCTGTGATTCACCACATTTAGTCCTTTGCCAAACAATATCTGGAATCGTTAAGCCTCTTATCTAATTGTCAATTAATGAAAAGAGAACAATCTGCCTGGTTTCCCCCCCGCCCCCCCCTTGACTGTTTTTCTTGGTCATTAGCGAGTGAGATGATGGAATAATGATAAGTGGTTCGGAGCCAGAACCAGAACCAGACTCTGCAATATGCACCATCACAACAATATCAACACTGCCTTTGACCAGCAGCCCAAACGTGACATTGTTTACGTCCTTCCTCCTTCCCGTGAGATCCATGCAATTTACTCGTAAACCAATTGGGAAATTATTTTAGTTTCCCCCGACTTGCCTGCCACTCCATGGATTAGTCATGTCGTTGACCCCCGACCTTGACATTTTGTGAACCGCAGAGCATCCTAGTTGCATTCGCACTGTCAAACATTTCCTTGAGGCGCTGCTGCTATATTTATATGAAAGGGCACGGGCGTTTATGACTACATACGGACCTTTTTATGACAGTTTACCGTATAGGATGAGCTGCTGTCCACTCGGCAGTTCGCCAGTATGTTCTTTTTCGCTGCTTCTCACGTCATCATTTGTCGGCCGAACGCCTAATAGGCATGACTTTCTAATGAACGAGGGGCAACATATTTAGTGTTATGGCTGTGCGGAATTGAATGAAATCCTCCCGGACGACATTGCTTTGTTTTCCTTTGAACACTTGAGGTCTGTTTGAAAATGAGGTTGCACTTCAATGGCTTTATGTCCCAAAATGGCACAAAGTATAATTAAAATACATATACATGCTAGTTATTATTATTATAATAATATTGATTAGAGATAAATGCGTTAAAATGTAATATCGGAAATTATCGGTATCAGTTTTTTTATTATCAGTATCGTTTTTTATTTATTTATTTATTTATTTATTTTTTATTTTATTTTTTTTAATTTAAATCCACATAAAAAACACAAGCTACACTTACAATTAGTGCACCAACCCAAAAAATCTCCCTCCCCCACTCATTCACACAAAAGGGTTGTTTCTTTCTGTTATTAATATTCTGGTTCCTACATTATATATCAATATATATCAATACAGTCTGCAAGGGATACAGTCCGTAAGCACACATGATTGTGCGTGCTGCTGGTCCACTAATAATACTAACCTTTAACAGTTAATTTGACAAATTTTCATTAATTACTAGTTCCTATGTAACTGTTTTTATATTGTTTTACTTTCTTTTTTATTCAAGAAAATGTTTTTAATTCATTTATCTTATTTTATTCGATTTATTTTTTTTAAAAAAGTACCTTATCTTCACCATACCTGGTTGTACAAATTAGGCATAATAATGTGTTAATTCCACGACTGTATATATTGGTTGATATCGGTATCTGTAATTAAAGAGTTGGACAATATCATATCGGATATCGGCAAAAAGCCATTATCGGACATCCCTAATATTGATGTATAAATACTTCCCCCCGCATCACATGACAAATTAAGATATGTTTTTTTTTTTTAATGTTTTGTTATGATATCCTTAATTGCTGTTATTTTTTTCAATGGGAAAAACACAAATTATGCAGTTTGTTGTTTTTTCCAAAATGTGAGTGCATTGTGGAATATTTTGTTTATTGCAACTTTGACCTGGTCAATAATTGATAATGTTGTTTTTTTTAAATTTTTTTAAGCTAATGAGTATTATTTTTTAATGTAATGCATGGGGGTTTGTTTGTCTTTTTGTTACAAAAGTTTTTGTTGACACTGAATTTATGTAACTGAATTTTGTGCGTTTAAAATTGTGTGAACTCAATTATTTTTCTAGTAAATTATGTTGACAATTTTATGGCCTTTTTTTTTACTGAATTTTTTGTATTCAGTGTACACAAATTCAGTGTACAACAATTAAGTGTACAAAAAAATCAGTGTATAAAGAAATATATATATATATATATATATATATATATATATATATATTTACAAATACAAATAATCAGTGAATAACTTTTCAGTGTATACAATTTCAGTGTATAAAACTTCAGTGTAAAAAAAAAACAGTGTATAAAAAATGTACACATTGGTAAAAAAAATTAAAAACAATCAGCGTATAAAACGTCAGTGTACAAAACTTCAGTGTAAAAAAACAATCCGTGTATTAAAAAATCAGGGTATAAAAATATTCAGTTTGAAAAAAGATATATATATATATATATATATATTTGTAAAAAAAAAAAAAAATCAGTTTATACAACTTCAGTGTAAAAAAAAATCAGTGTAAAAAAGAAAAGTCAGTGTATAAAAAAATCAGTGTATAAAAAAATTTGGTTTAAAAAATTATGTTCATATTTGTAAAAAAAATAACTTCAGTTCATACAACTTCAGTGTTTACAACTTCAATGTAAAAAAAAAAAATCAGTGTAAAAAAATCAGGGTATAAAAATATTCAGTTTAAAAAATATATATATATATTTGTAAAAAAAAAAAATCAGTGTATAAAAAATTCAGTCCAAAAAAATATATATATATTTGTAAAAAAACAAATCAGTGTATAAAACTTTAGTGTATACAACTTCAGTGTAAAAAAAATCAGTGTATAAAGAAATCAGTGTATAAAAAAAATCAGTTTAAAAAACAATACATAAAAAAATCAGTGTATAAAACTTCAGTGTAAAAAAAATCAGTGTAAAAAAATCAATGTATAAATAAATTCAGTTTAAAAATATATATATATATTTGTAAAAAAAAAAAAATCAGTTTATAAAACTACAGTGTATACAACTTTAGTGTAAAAAAAAAAATTCAGTGTATAAAAAAATCAGCGTATAAAAAAAAATCAGTGAAAAAAAAAAAAATATTTGGAAACAAAAAAAAAATCAGTGTATAAAACTACACTGTATACAATTTCAGTGTTTACAACTTCAGTGTAAAAAAAAATCAGTGTATCAAAAAATTTCAGTTTAAAAAAAAATATATATATATATTTGTTAAAAAATTTAAAAAAAAATCAGTGTAAAAAAAATCAGTATATTAAAAAATTCAGTTCAAAAAATATATATATATTTGTGAAAAAAAAAAATCAGTGTATACTACTTTAGTGTATACAACTTTAGTGTATACAACTTCAGTGTTTACAACTTCAATGTAAAAAAAAAAAATCAGTGTAAAATATATATTTTTAATACACTGAATTTAAAAAAAAAGTATTTTATTCAATTAAATTGTCAGCATGTAAAAAATATCAGTTCACAAAATTCAAATACAAAACATTCAGTTACATAAATTCAGTGTCCAAAAAATATGTTTGTAATAAAGACACATAGCAATGTACACTCACCTAATCATATTGAGAATACAATGTACACATAATCTTATTTAAGAGGTTAGCATGTTTCATCCCGCATGGGGTCTGATTTATTGGTCGTTTTCAAACACTTCTTTTTACAAAAGAAACCACCAGAGAGGCAATTGAACGAAGGTGCAAGAGTGAGAAGTACTTTTTTTTTTTTTAAGTAAATGTCAGTGAGCAGAAGTCCTCTTACCAGTGCCTTATTGCTCCAGATGTGCTTCACCTGCTACCCTGTGGTGCCTTTGATTCCCTTTTTGTATTAGACACTTAACCTTATCCCAAAATGGAACAACTTGCACACATGACAAAATTGTGTCTTTATAATATAGCATGCATACTAAAGTACATGTGGAGAAAAACAATTTATTGCCAAGTATTTGGGCATCAAACATGTTCATACTAGATATATACATATACTATTTTTCAAACCGAAAAACAATGTTTCATACAGTATATATATAAACATGTTTCTTAACCTTAGCCCATTTTTAGTCCGCGAATTTCCCCTAGAAGGCCGCCAAAAAAACTTCTGTTTCTCAGTTATGGTCTGTATGGGCCTGTGGCGTTACTCAGTTGTAATACACTTTTCCACCACTTGTGGCAGTAATGACAATATCCAAACAAACAGAAGACGTTTGGAGCTAAAGTCATGGAGAAGTTTCTCAAGTGAAAAAAATATGACTAAAGTGATCGCTGTGTTTTCATTTCCACTTAAATTGTATTGACCGATAGAAGCATATCAATGATTTATTTATTTGCGCACTATTTTCTATCAGTTTTTTCATCATTTTAATTTTTTTAATTTTTTTTTTTCTTCATTTTATTTTTTTTTCATCATTTTTTTTTTTTTTTTTTAATCTTTTTTTTTTTTTTTCATTTTTTTTTTTTCATCATTTTTCATCACCAGTCCCTTCGTTTGATTAGTATTTTTTTATATTATTCTTTTGGTTTCATATTTTAAAAGATATATCCTGTTAATCTGTAAGTGGATTAGAAATAATTACTGAATACGATTAAAATCAAGAGTATGACTACTAATTCATTGTTGATATTTGAGTGGGCCCCGGGCCCCTCTGTAATAGAAAAGTTGGGCCCTAAGCCAAAAAAAAACACGATGAAGCAACTTTATATACACTTTTCCACCACTTGTGGCAGTAATGACAATATCCAACCATCAGAAGACGTTTGGAGCTAAAGTCGTCGAGAAGTTTCTCAAGTGAAAAAAATATGACTAAAGTGATCGCTGTGTTTTCATTTCCACTTAAATTGTATTGACCGCTAGAAGCATATCATTGATTTGTTTATTTGCGCACTATTTTCTATCAGTTTTTTCATCTTTTTTTTTTTTTTTTTTTTTTTTTCATCATTTTTCATCACCAGTCTCTTCGTTTGATTAGTATTTTTTTATATTATTCTTTTGGTTTCATATTTTAAAATATATATATCCTGTTAAACTGTAAGTGGATTAGAAATAATTATTGAATACGATTAAAATCAAGAGTATGACTACTAATTAATTGTTGATATTTGAGTGGGCCCCGGGCCCCTCTGTAATAGAAAAGTTGGGCCCTAAGCCAAAACAAAATACGATAAAGCAACTTTATATACACTTTTCCACCACTTGTGGCAGTAATGACAATATCCAAACAAACAGAAGACGTTTGGAGCTAAAGTCGTAGAGAAGTTTCTCATATGAAAAAAATATGACTAAAGTGATCGCTGTGTTTTCATTTCCACTTAAATTGTATTGACCGCTAGAAGCATATCATTGATTTATTTATTTGCGCACTATTTTCTATCAGTTTTTTCATCTTTTTTTTTTTTTTTTCCATCATTTTTTTTTTCTCATCATTTTTGGAGGATTACCTCCAAATTCTTCAGGACAACCTAAAATTATCAGCCCGGAAGTTTGGGTCTTGGGTGTGTCATGATCCGTGGTCCGGATCATGTTTTGTGTTTTCTGTTAGTTTTGTCCTCAGCACCCTGGACAGGGACGGCGATCTCCGCTCCCCACAGGCAGCGCTGGCCACGCCTCCCTCCACAGTATACTTTTGACCAGGCCTGGCCCTAACCAATCTGGCGCCCTAGGCAAGATTTTAGGTGGCGCCCCCCCACATCGGCAGTGAAGTGTATATACTCACAAGAAACCGAATAGCTTTGTCTTTGACCTTTTTTTTTTACTTAAAGAAAGCAAATTAACATATTATATGAGAATGTTATGTTATGATTATCTTTAACCGAATCACAGCAGTTCTCAAATTAAAAAACAGCATTCCCTCTCATGTGATATTGCTTAATTAACATTAATGATGTGCACTTTAACAACTAGGCTTACAACTATACCTAATATATAAAGGGGTGGAAAAGTGACTATTACCTGCAGGGCAAACATTAGCTAACCAGAAGGCAATAAGAATGTAAACAGAAAACACCTGCTTGTACAAATGTCCCTGAGGAATGTAAGGTGGGAGTACTGTAATTACCTAACGTTACATTATTATTTCCCATAACAATTTAGCCCCCTCCACAATATTAACCCGACGTTGAAACAGAACTAGCTATTTATTGATAATCAATTGCCGAATCATGTAACATTAGCTTAAAGCTAAAATCAATCAATCAATCAATCAATCAATGTTTATTTATATAGCCCTAAATCACAAGTGTCTCAAAGGGCTGTACAAGCCACAACGACATCCTCGGTACAGAGCCCAAAGCCAGGTTACTATCACATTCTGTAACAGACAAATAATTTCATGTAGGCTAACGTTACCTCCCTGCTACCTCTGTCTTTTTCTCGTTTCTCCTCCTCTTCTCTCTTTTTTCTTCCCTGGGCACCTGACAGTTTTGGCCGTTTTGACATCTTGTGTTGATTTTTTGATGTGGTGACGTCCAAAAAGAGTCATGATACGGGAAGGGAGGGGGCGCACCGTGCGGGGGGAGGGAGGGCGTAATGTTGTAACAAATAATATTTCTATTAAATAGGCTTTACTTTGCATTTTAATTAACGTGGGATTATTTTTTGTAATTAGAAATAATAGTACCAACTTTTTTTTTTTTCTTTTTTTTTTTCTCCAACATTTGTGGCACTGGCGTGGCGCCCCCTGATGGATGGCGCCCTTAGCATTTGCCTATATGGCCTATGCCACGGGCCGGCCCTGCTTTTGACCCAGCAGACTTGCTCACATTTTCAGTAGACCCATAATAAATTCATAAAACAACCAAACTTCATGAATATATATTTTTTTTTTTTTTTTTTTCGTGACCAACAAGTATGTGCTCCAATCACTCTATCACAACCAATTAAGAGTTGTAGAAATGATTGGAAACTCAAGACAGCCATGTGTATGTCAACTTTTGACAAAGACTGTACCTACGCGCACACACTTGGGACGAGTGTCCCTGAACGCATCACAGCCAGCTAAGAAAAGGGAGCGTGATTAGCTCAACTAACTTTGTTTTCCTCCGCGCTTGAGCACACACTTTGCCTTTCCTCCAGACATTTGTCTGATTTGCATATCTTATTTTTTTATTTTTTTCATGCTTCCTCAGCAAGCCAGGATTGTTATCTCCTTAGTCAGTTCAATTTGCAGCCATTAAGGGCGCCTCTCATTCCGGCTTCTCTTATAAGCAGATGGGAGCAGGTTGACTAATTATTTGTGGTTTCCG